>NC_056746.1:20781171-21081171 GCF_019279795.1 Protopterus annectens
TGGCCCATCTACTTCCTGGGTGTCCCCTCTTGCAGATGCTCTTATAGACCTTGTATCTACCAGGGCATGAAAGGAACCTGGCCAGTGTAGAGCTCATACCGAAGAGGGTGGACAGAATCCTTAGTGCACCTATGGATAGGACACATTGAACAAAAGGGATTCCAGTAGATGGTCATGGTGGTTGCGGCAGCCACTAAGAAGGACCTGGCTCAGGAAAGCTTCTCTGTCTATCCCCCTAACAGGGAGTCTGTGTTTATGTACAGGTTTGGCAAAAGAGTTTATGCTTTTGCCACCTTCATCTTACAAGCGTTGAGCTATTTATCCTATTTCACTAGGCTACAGAGAGACTTTGTCAAATAACTCTCTAGCACTACTCCAGAGTCCTTGTCTGCTGAGGATCAGAAGACCTTTTCTTCCAGAATGGCCACTCTGCAATTAATGTCAAATGCGTCCATGAAGTTGATTTTCAGTGCTGTAGAAGGTGCCTCTAGGGCAGCCATTTTGGGCATTACCATTAGGCGCCATGCCTGGATGTGGCTGTGTGACTTTAATCTTAGGGAGACTCTTCCCCCAGAGGCAGAGGCGGGTAACAGTTACAATGGGAGATGCCACCCCCATGGCAAAGGGGTCCGCAGAACTCAGGGTCTCAAGATTCCTTCTCAGACAGACCCTTCCAGTGCTCCTGAACAGTTGCCCAACTGCCTTCCTCTGGAGGCAGTCAGTGAGTGCTTTTCCTTACACCCATAAGTCTGGGCAGCCATCATGACCGATCAGTGGGTGTTAAGCATCATATCCAGAGAATACTTTCCCTTTTCAGAAGACTCCAAACCAGTCTCACCTTCCCGATGTTCCACCCAATCAGAGGGAGAAGGCAGCTCAAGAAATTCCAAAGCTGCTAGAAAAAAACTCATCCAGGAGGTCCCTCCCAACCAGATAGGGTCAGGTTACCTACTCAAGATTCTTTTATTACAAAAAAAGACAGGGGACCCAATGCCAATCCTTGACCTAACTCCTTGAACAGATCAGTAAGGAATTCAAAATTCTTGATGGTCATGTTCCAGTTCATTCTACCTGTTTTGAGAATGGACAA
This sequence comes from Protopterus annectens, assembly GCF_019279795.1. Taxonomy (NCBI): domain Eukaryota; kingdom Metazoa; phylum Chordata; order Ceratodontiformes; family Protopteridae; genus Protopterus; species Protopterus annectens. The sequence continues at coordinate 20,782,262 of NC_056746.1, forward strand.
CTGGATGGGCTGTATAGACTTGAAAGATGTGTACTACCACATCAGAATGGACAGGTTCTCCAGACGGTGCCTTCATTTCATGCTGGGAGTCTGCCATTACCAATTCATATCACTTCCGTTTGGTCTCACCACAGCCTCCAGGGTGTTCACCAAATGCATAGTGGTTGTCGCAGCACATCTCAGGCTGCAGGGATTCCATATTCCATATCTGGACAACTGGCTCCTAACTGCTCCAACCAGGCATCTACGTTTTCAAGCCAAGGATTATCTGTTACAGCTAACCCCCTCTCTAGACATAACAGTTAACACATGGAAATCCCAGCTGCAACCAGTACAAACCATAGACTTCATAGGAGTACGTTTGGCCACGAATTCAACTTGGCCCATAATACGCCAGACAGGATTTCAAGCTTACAATTGTATATCAAACTGATCTTTGCTATTCCAGATCCCATGGAAAAGCTGGTGCTTAGGGCTTTGGACTGTATGGCAGCCACCGTAACTCGGTTACCCACTGCACGCCAACCCATGAAAGTATTGCAATGTGGTCCTTATAGAGGCATCCCTTATATCTCTTGATCAAACTATCACAAGTATGCAGAGACTCTCTTGTTTGGTGGCTTCATTCCCCAGAGGTGTAACAGGGATGGCCCTGTGCTCTTCCCCCTCTCAATGCCACGCTGATCACAGATGCTTCCCAGAGTGGGGTGGGGGGCATTTTCTGCATCAGATGGTCCAAGGCATGTGGACCCCCCCCCCCCCAAGAGACCAGATTGCATATCAATGCCCTGACAATGACAGTGGTTCTCCTGGTATTGCAAGCACTACACAGCTTTCTCCCTTTAGGGACTATTATGGTACAGTCACACTATGTCAGTAGTCTAGTACATCAACAAATGGGGGCGGAAGCAGGTCTTACCCCCCTTTGTTGAGAAGCAGTGAGTGTGTGGCAATGGGCGATCCACCATTTTCTTACTGTAGTGTAGATTCTGGGGGAGACCATTATCTTGGCAGACAAGCTCAGCTGAGTTCTTTTGATGCCTCACATGTGGTCTCAGAATTCAAGCAGTGGCAAATATGATTTTCCTCAAATGAGGTCAACCCTGCTGCGATGTATTTGTCTCTCCCTTCAACAACAAATGCAGCAGTTTCTTTGCCTTGAACCCCCTTCAGGGATAGTCACCAAGGGGTGATCTAGTCCTTGTTTGGCCCTCCGGTCTACTTTATGCTTCTCCGGTTCCCTTAATTCCCAATTTCCTTCAGAAAGCGTACAGGTTGAAGAGCAAAGTTATTCTTATTGCCCCCGTCTGGTGTCAAGTCTGGTTCATCTTTCTTTGATCTAATCTGATTTGCCTGCCCGGTGACACTGGACTCTGTTCCAGATCTACTGTCTCACCTCTCAGACCATACTCATGCAGATCTCCAAGGTCTGAAATTAATAGCATGGTTTCTTCACTTCTGATGATGGCAGGACATTCCAGCCTTTTATTCCCGGTTCAAAAAATCTTGATTTCCGCTCATAAGTCTTCGACCAGGAAAATCTACAAGAGCAAATGGAAGAGATTTTCCTTATGGGCCCAGTAGGAGCATATAGATCCTAGCACTGCTCCCATCCCGAACATTTTGGATTTTTTGGCTTCACTCTTTCAGAATGGAGCCAGCTACTTTGTGATAGTCCAGCTAGCAGCTATTTTTAGTTTTTGTGTTGAGGAAAATCTGTCATCTCTGGCTTCATCTAAACTTTGCTGAATATTTGTAAGAGTTACCTTTTTACTTTGCCACTGATCAAAGACTCCACTCCCCCATGTGATCTGACCATGGTTCTACAAGCTTTGGTTCTTCCTCCGTTTGAACTTGTAACTAAGGCAGACGTGAAATTTCTTTCATGGAAAATTGTGTTTCTGTTGGGTATCATCTCAGCAAGAAGGGTTTCAGAGTCGCAAGCCCTTTCTTCTAAACTCCCTTATCTAATCTTTCACAAAGGTAAAGTTAATCTCCATACCAACCATTCTTTTTTACCCAAAGTGGCTATAAAAACTAATATCTGTCAATCTTCTGTTTTTTTTTTCCCAACTTTCAAAACAAAGGAAAATATACGCTTCATCTTCTGGATGTTCATAAGCAATTATTTTTTTTTACTGGACAGGACTAAATTTTGCAGGAAATCAGAACAGCTGTTCTTATCTTTTTCTGTTGCAGGGAAAGGGCGAGCTGTCTCCAAGACTACTCTTGCCAAATGGTTGAAAGGTTGTCTTTTCTTTGTTTACTCTTCCAAGAACAGACCATTACCAGGAAATTCTGCAAGTTGGACATTATCTCCAGGAATAGAACTGCCTTTGGCTCTGCAGTGCTCTGCAATATCCTTCCATAAGAGTCCTCCTAGGATTTTTGTAGCTGGTGACTGTCCCACATGTTGAGAACTGACAGTGACAATATCAGGTAAAGAAGTTGTGTTCTTACCATAACATTCCATCTGTGTGTCCACTGCATTCCTCCTCAGTCTTTCCTCCCGCCTTCCCATTGTCCATGATTGTGAGAAACCTGTTGGATAACTTTATAGAAACCACAGTTCCTGCGTGAGTTCCTGATCTTTATGCTGTACCTTTGGTACACTTTTCAGAAGACTCACCTTTGTTTCATTTAAAATGCATACATATGTTCAGGGTTGCTGCAAACTTGATGGAGGTAGGCTATCAAGATGAAGCATTATGGGAAGGATGGGAGGAGCTCGAGCTTTGACTCTTCAGCTTGGAAAACAGCCAAGCTGGATCCGAGACCCCCCCTAGGTTGAGGAGTAATGCAGACTCTGTTTATATATTACTCTAAAATGAGATTGTCAAACCCCTTGAACTGATTGCTGTTAAATTCTAAGTTTTGGCTAGATGTCTTTCTCCTGCAGGCATTCTTATAAACTTTATAATAGTTTTACAGTCATTGAGCTATGCTTGCATACTCCCATCATATTATCGGTTTTCCCTGTATGTCTAGAAGTAAGTTACTTATCCCTTTTATTGCAGTTTGTAAGAAGTGACAAAAGTGAAGATGTAAGATGGCAGTCTCATTGTGGATTTTAGCATACTTTAGCAGTTTCAAGTAAAATAATGCTACTTTTAAGTTTTAAGGCCAGCTTGTAAGCATCGTTTGTTGGGCCAATAAACTGAAGGTTTATGGTAGTTTTTTTCGGTAAAACACGTTAAACTTCCCAGTAAGTTGATATTAACTGAGAGGGGTGCCAGGGGCTTTTATATGGGGCGGGGGGTGCTTTCACTTCACCCAGCAGTGCTTTAGATTTTTTAAAGTAGTTCAGCTGAAGTGAAACTCTCTGCAATCTGTGCTAACCCTTGTAAATCTGTAAACACATACTACTTATTTTATTATTTTGCAAATCAGCTGTAATGGGAACACACACACGACAAATTGTACGGTTTTTGCAACCTGTGCACCCTCTTCCCCATTTTCATTCTTTATTGTATTAATTGAGGTCCCAGCAGCTTAGAAAGTGTTTATAAGGTACTTACCTCAAGTTTTTAATTTCATGTTTTGTATTTTATTGATTCTCTGAGGTGCAACAAACTCAAACGTTAGAATAAACAAGTCACTCCTGCTTAGTATTATCCATTTTACTTGTGTTGCAATTTCTGTATTTATTCCTGCATGTTTGTGTATGTTGAATGTTTTCTTTGTATGCTGTCATTTTATGCTGAAGTCCTCTAAGTAATCTTCTTTTGATTTGAAGTGTTTGACAGATCTTTTTCTGAATTTAATTACTTGATTTGGTGTATGTGTGATAAGTAGTAGGGGAACTGAATGTTTCACATTCAGAGAGAATACAAAATACCTTCAGGCTACTATAATTTGTGTATGTATGTTTATGTATGTGCATATTTTTTGCTTTACTGCTAGAAAAAGTCAGATATCAGTACTGTGTGTTTAATTATTTATATGTAATACTATCATAGACTCTGTAATTTTTGACTCTGAATACAAGGTGAAGTCAAGAGTTTTTTGTAGTACCATGTGTTGCCATACCTTTACAGCACTGGTTTTGTAAGGCAGTTACATTTTAGGCATTCCAGGAAAAATGAGAATCTGAGTTCAGAACAAGTTTGTAATGAAAGTAGTTTGATGAGTTGTGCCTACATCTCACCAGCATGTCCTCATCCAGAAGAATGCAGTTTAATAAAAGCTGATTTTCTGAACACACTTCAGTCTTTGTAACTGCTGGATTGTCATTCTGAGTCTTTTGACAATAAAGCTGCAGTACACCTTTTACACTTGTTTGCCTGTCACCAAATTGGTGGTCAGTGCCCAAATGCAGATGTTCTTCGTGTTTCACTGTTGCAGTCATTACATTTGAGTTATCTGCTTGCAGGTAGCACTCATTCGTCCTGATTAACAAAGTCTTGGGTCGTGTGTCGGTTGCTGTCCCTTCTTCCATGACGTCAGGTCGTCAGGGGTATAAAACATGCAGCCAACGCCAATGCATCAGTCTTTCTTGCCGCGCAGTGCCCGAAGCAGAAGCAGTAGCAGTTCGCAAGTACCGGTTGGCCGACTCTTGAAATTTTCATTTTCGAGTTTCAGAAGTCTTCAACTAAAGCTAAGTACCCCGTTGGGGAAACTTTTTCTTGCTCCGATGTCAGTAAAAATTAATAATTTTATTACTTGTGGAAAGCAAATACCTCATAAAGATTTTCATTCGTACTGTATTCCTTGCTTAAGCCCTGACCACGATGTACCTTGCTGTCGGTTTTGTGCTTTATTTAATCACCGCACTATCTGTCGTCTGTATATTTTCACCTCTAAATATTTTGGTTCTCTGTTTAATTATCCAGAAATTTCGTCGGTTAGCCATCCGACTACTGGGATTCTGAAAAAACGCAGAGGTGCAAAACTGCCGATGACGCTTCTAAGCCAGTTGCCAGTTCGCCGGTACTGAGTGAGGTGCTTTCGCAGCCCCTGATACCCACTACTTCTGATTCGCAGGCTTCTACTGAGACACATTCGGAGTCCGGTATGCCGCAAGATGCTTCAACTATGGAACCCACGGATGTCTGTACCTTGGATGGGTCCGGAGCTGCTGTGCAGGCATTGGCTTCTGAGGGTGTAGTGAGGCCTACAGACTTGCATATTAAACCGACACCATCTTCTTTACTTAGGCCTAAATCTCGAACCATGCCTAAAAAACTGACGCCCAGGCCACATGCTCAGGCCTCTATGCCTAAAAAACAAATGATAAGAATGGCTGAAGATCTGTTAACTCTAATCAGGGGTAGCCACCTCCCAGCCACTCTTCTAAGAGGCCTAGGACTGACGTTAATTATGAATCTTCTGACCAGGATTCTGTTTTTTCTGATTCTTCTGATGATCTGGATTTGCCCTTATCTACTTATGAAGATTCTGATGCAGAGGACTCCATTCCCTCTTCTTCTCCTCCTGAGGGTTTTTCTTTTGGGGAAACCTTGCATACTCTAAGGGAGCATTTTCACTGGGAAAGCCAGCATTTTTCTGATTCAAAAAAGAGGCTTAGGGATTTCCTCGTCCTACCTCAGCATAGGCCTTTAGCTATACCTCCTGTATTAGACATTATTGATGCTTTTTCGGAATCTGGTTTGGTCCCTGATTCCTTGCCTCTTTCTCCCAGAAAACCTGACAGATACTACAGGGTCCCTGAGTCCAAGTTCCTTTTTAAAAATCCTATTGCGGATCCAGAGACCATTTCACAGGGGCCCAAGGGCATTAAGGCTTCTACCACTAAAAATCCTACCCCTTCTGATAGAGACTCCAGGGCGCTGGATAGGTGGGGTAAGAAGTTTTACACTTCTGCAGCCTTGGCCATTAGGGCTTTAAACTGCCAGTTGCATATGTTAAAGTATCAGCAACATGTTACTGGATTGCTTAAACAGAAAATGATGTTGATTCCTGACTGTGTGGAAAATAAAGAATTACAGGATTTAATGCATTCTGCTTAACAAGTTGGAAAACATACTTTGCAATGTGGTTTTGATTCATTAGAGGCCTCTTGCAGGGCTGCTGTTACTGGATCTGTGCTCAGAAGGCATGCTTTGCTTAAGGAGCAATCTTTGCCTTATGTTAAAGCTAAATTGTTGGATGCTCCCTTCAATCAGGACCGCCAGTTTGGCAACAAGGCTGAGGAAGTTCTTAAAAAGATGGAAGATAAAGCTAAATCTATGCAACCTGTTAAAGATTTCTTACAAGTTCAGCCTCCTAGATTTAGTAGGCACTGGCCCTGTAAGAAATGGTCCTTTCCAGCCCCTTCCAGGTCTTCTCAAGCCAAACCCAGACACAGCAAAACCCCCAGGTTTCAGTCCCAGGCGACGCACAGGATTAAGCAGTGGGGGGCCTCCACTTCCAAATCTGGGAATAATAAGACCCCCCCCCCATGCTAAACAGCCTCAATGACTTCCTTTTAAAATTTCCAAACACTTGTCAACTGACTGCCCCTTTGGGGGGAAAGATTGCTCTTCATGCAAAGAATTGGGAACTCATTACCCAGGACAAATGGGTTTTAAATGTAGTGTCCCATGGATACAGATTTCAATTCCACACGTTGCCAACACCAAGCGGGTGGCCGGACCTACCCCCAAATTAGTGGGCAGAGGCCCAAAAACAAGTACTTTCTCTCAAGTATGGGGGCTATTCAGCTGGTACCAGAAGAGGAAAAGGGACAAGATTTCTACTTGAGACTTTTCCTGGTACCCAGAAAAGACAGTTCATGGCATCCTACCCTGGACCGGTCTACTCTAAACACCCTTTTGGAGATTCCAAAATTCAAGATGCTGACTCTTCAATTACTTCCTGTGATAGGCAAAGATGCCTGGTTAGCAACACTAAATTTAAAAGAAGCATACCTGCACATCCCAATCAGGGAATCTTGCGGAAGATACCTAACAGGTCAAAGCAGGCTACACGCACTATCAGTTCTCTGCACTGCCCTTTGGCTTATCTGTTGCGCCCAGGGTATTCACAAAGTGCCTAGCTCCAGTTATTGCATTTTGCAGGCAAAGAAATATTCAAACATACCCATACTTGATGATTGTCTAATTTAGGCAGAAAGCCAGGACATACCTTTGAATCATCTGGCCTTTGTACAAAGGGTTCTAACTTGTCTGGGGTACACCAGAAACGAAAAGAAAACACACCTGGTACCCTGTCAAATTATATTCCTGCGAGCAAGCTTGAATACAACTTCCCAGATGGCTTATCTCAAGCCAGAGAAACAAATTCATTTGACAGCTTACTTCAAACAAGTGGCCGCAAAAACCCTGCTATCTGCATGACAAATACTGCAAGCCTTGGGGGTTCATGGCCTCCTGCAGTCTTCTAATTCCATATGCAAGACTGCATATGAGGAGCCTACAGTGGTATCTAAAAAGCCTATGGTGTCAACCTTCTCAGGATCTAGCAGCAATGATTCCGATCATACCTTGCCTACACCTAGAATTCCTTTGGTGGGCAGAGGCCTGCCACCAAAACAAGGGACTGCTTTTCACACCACCCCTGCCGCCCAAACCCTAACAACAGATGCATCAGACTATGCATGGGGGCTCAGTTGGCAGGGAAGTGCGTTCAGGGCAAATGGAACCCAAGTCAAATGCACCTGCATATCAATCAAAAAGAAATGTTAGCTGTACAGAATGCTCTGACAGCCTTCAAGGACCACACTCTTCCAGGAGAACTAATGGTAAAGATGGACAACACCACTGTTATGTGGTACATAAGCAGGGGGGTACACATTCTTACCCCTTCTGCAAACTAGCCATGGCATTGTGGAACACAGCCTTGAGCTACCAAGTGCACCTACAAGCTCAATTCCTGCCAAGAAAGTTAAATACACTGGCAGACGGACTAAGCAGATACCTCATGGACCCACATGAGTGGAAACTGGAGCCAAGGATTTTCAACATGTTGACAAGCAAATGGGGGGAGCCCAGATATAGACCTGTTTGCCTCCCCCCAGAACTACCAATTGGACATATTTTGCACAAGGACTCCCTACAAACAAGCCTGGAAAGTGGATGCTCTGTCCTTCAGATGGAAAAACTTATCAGTCTATGCCTTCCCCCCTGTGCCTCTGCTCTCCAGAGTACTGCTAAAAAAGAAACCGGACAAACCAAGGATGATTTTGATTGCTCCAGACTGGCCACGGCAACACTGGTACCCCCCTCCTGCGCAGTGTGTCACGGTTATCCCCATGGCACCTGCCTCAGACTCCTTCCCTGTTGTCTCAGCAGGAGAACCAGATTCTGCACCCTCAGCTTCTAACACTGAACCTTGCAGCCTGGCTAATTACATAATTTCTCCTTTGCCATCCCTCAGTAAACCTGTGATAGATATCATTTTAGAGGCAAGGAGGCCTAGTAATAGAAAATCTTATGCTGAAAAATGGAAAAGATTCTGTGCCTGGAACCAGTCTCAAGGGAGGAGCACATCAGCGCTCAATTTACCTCAGATTTTACAATACTTAACTGAGATGCTTCACAAGGGCCTGTCTTTTTCCTCCATTAAAATCCACACCTCAGTTATTTCAGTTCATTATAACAAAGAACCTTCCCTCTTCTCTCATCCACTGCTCAAGCAGTTCCTCAGAGGGTACAGAAATTTGTGACCACCCAGGAGACCTCCAACCCCAGCCTGGGACCTTAACTTTGTTCTGGAGAAAGGCACTCTACCTCCTTTCGAGCCAGCTGCTACTGCAGACTTAAAATTTCTTCCCTGGAAAACAGCTTTCCTTATAGCAATCACTTCAGCTAGAAGGGTATCTGAATTACAGGCCCTTATGGCAGTGGAGCCTTTCATCATCTTTCATGCAGACAGGGTGTCCTTCAGAACCAATCCATCCTTCATGCCCAAGGTGGTATCCAGTGTGGCTCTTAATCAGTCCATTAATTTGCCAACCTTCTTTCCCAATCCACAGAACGGGGAATGGATACTGCATTCCTTAGATGTGCACAGACAACTTAGATTCTACTTGGACAGGACTAAACCTCAAAGGAAATCTGAACTGCTGCTGCCATTTGCTGCAGGGGCAGAGGAGAAGGCCATCTCAAAGCAAACCATTTCTAAATGGATAGGCCATTGCATTAATTTCTGCTATAAGCACCATGGAAAACCTATCCCCCAGGGGATCAGACCTCACTCCACCAGGGCTGTATCTACCTCTACAGCCTTTCTCTGAGGCATCCATACCCGGGACATCCTAGAAGCTGCTACCTGGTGTTCTGTACATACTTTCACCAAGCATTATCGTTTGCCAATTTTCTCTAAATCCAGAGCTGGCTTTGCCACTGCAGTCTTGTAGGGCCTTATAGCCGGTCCTAATGCTATCTAAACAACTCCTCCCAACCATAGCTTTGGGAATCTACCAAATGTAATGACTGCAACAGTGAAACATGAAGAACATAGTACAGGTGTGTACACTTACCATAAATGTAGATGTTCGAGTGTATTCACTGTTGCAGTCCTGGTTGCCCTCCCTCCAGCCCCCTAATTTTTTTTGACTATACCTCTACTTTCCTTTACTATGCTTAAAACCCTTTTTGTTGTATTTGCTTTTTTGTTGGTGGTATATCATTGTACTTTTATATTTAATTGCTTCCCATTGGGGGGGCACCTGATATCTGGGGCAAGAAAAACTGATGTAATGGCGTCGGCTGCATGTTTTATACCCCTGATGTCATGGAAGAAGGGACAGCAACCGACGGAGGACCCAAGACTTTGTTAATCGGGCCGACTGAGGGCTACCTGCAAGCAGATAACCCAAATGTAATGACTGCAACAGTGAATACACTCGAACATCTATATTTATGATGTGTACAACTGTACTTTATGGTAGAACTCTTGTAACTATGAATAGGTGAGTACTAGGGTAGCTGCCCTTGCAGACCATTTTAAGCATAGATAGTTTCCATTTTTTTTGTGATTGAATTAACCATTCCCATTTGGTGTTAGATTGGCCAATATTGCCCATAGTGAGAATAACTGGGATTATACAGTAGATAATTTGAGGGGAATCCTGCATGGAATAAAGCACTAAAAGCTGCCTTTGTCCGTTAGCAGTATAGGAAGCAGTTCTGGGGTACATTATCGTTTTCCCATCCATAGGTCTAAGTTGCAGTTGAATATGGACAGGGATAAGTTTTGTTTTACATGGATGGGGACTCCATTCTGGTGCAGCGGTATCCTGTGCAGGATAAACTAGTCCTTCCAAACCATTCTGTTGATGTTGAAGGAAAGGTTTAGATCCCTAGACCAAGTATTTCTGATGTTATCTGACTTGCTGATGTGCAGTAAAAACCCATCAGTATTAGGTCTGAGGATGCCAGGTATGCCAGACACTAGTCACCTTTTAGCAGTCTGTAGGATACCGAGTATAGTGACAGGGCTTTGATTCTGTGCATGTAGGACATGTTGTTTAGATCTTGTAAGGTATCTCCATAGGCATTCCAATTATTGGATGTGGCTGGACAGATAGTATGCCAAAGGGGACAATATACTCAATGACTGTCCCCCTTTTGCTCGGCCTTCATTAGACCAGTCACATACCTACATGTAGACAAAGACCCTTTGTTTATAAGCTATGTAATATAGAAGCACTTTTTTTTGACAATACCTTGGTGTCATGCATCAGCTTCTGTGGATCACTTCTCTGCACAGATCTATGGAATGGGAAGCATGGTATGGACTTGCACCAAGTATCTTATTCCCTGCATCTGATACCATGATTTAGAAACAGTCAAGTATTCAGAGCCCTAGAATTTTTGGAAGACCTCTTCTAGACAGTGCCGACTTTCAGAACTAGAGTCAGCCCCCCAGTTGTAAAATCTCCAGATAGAGGAGATTCTCCAAGGTGCTCTTCAAGAAAGTTTATCTCTCTGCTTTCCTATTCCAAAAGTTATGTTTCACAGTTGTAGTTTGCCATTTCTTACTTAGGCCAGCTGAGGATGTGTGTTTTATAGATTGATTTCTAAGAAAACGGTTTTGTTGGGGGTTACTTGTCAAAATGTTATCTAGTAGCTGGGTGATCAATGGATTTAAAAAAAAAAATCCAACTTGCAGGTTATTTTATGACTATTAGATGTTTAACTCTTCAGTTTGCCAGTGTGATAATTATTTAAAGTTCACAAAGAGGTCCTTGAAGGCAAGAATACAGCCAAGAGTTATGTCCAGCTTGTTGCACAAGGAAGCCTTCCCTGATGGTCAGTCATTAAAGCCATTAAGATTGGAACATCTGTGCATCTTTAGGGGGCACCGCATTCCTGGTTTTCTGCTGGTACAGGGTCATCTTGAAGTTTCTTTTGAACTTGATGAATTTAACTGTTGGCCTTAAGCTTGCCAAGATATGTTCTGGACATGCAGATGTTCGTGTTTCACTGCTGCAGTCATTACACTTGGGTTATCGTGCTGTCAGGTGGTCCCGCAGTCGGCCAGAGTTCCAAAGTCTTGGTCCCGCGTCAGTTGCTGTTGCTTCTTCCCTGACGTCAGTGCTCCAGGGGTATATAAGATGCAGCCGACGCCATTTTCTTCAGTCTTTCTTGCCGTGTGGTGCCCGAAGCAAAAGCAGTTCGCAAGTGCCAATCGGCCGACTCCTGAGATTTTCAATTCGAATTGCAGAACCTTCAATAAAGCTAAGTACCCCATTGGGGAAACTTTTTCTTGCCTCAGACCAATGTCAGTAAAAGTTAATTGTATTTCTTGTGGGAAGCAAATACCTCATAAGGATTTTCATTCTTACTGTATTCCATGCCTAGGCCCAGACCACGATGTCACTAGTTGTCGGTTTTGTGCTAGATTTAACAAACGCACTATTAAACGTCGGTTTGACTTTGCTCGTCATTACTTTGGCCGAAGGTTCAATTATACCATGCCGTCGGAACAGCCGATGACCAGAATACACAAAAAACACAAGGATAAGGACAGGCATCTGAGGCCCAAAACTGACGATGAAGCCTCTTCTAGGTCAGTCGCCGGTTCTCAGTGAGGCGCTTTCGCAGCCCCTGACACCCACTACCTCAGAGCCACAGGCCGCCTCCAACTCCCACATGGAGATATCTAGGCCTCTGGAAACTCAAGGTATTGGGCCTACGTAAACTAACCCCTCAGATGGGTCCAGAGCCGCTGAGCAGGCGTCGGCTTCTGAGGGTGTTTTCAGACCTTCTCAACTTACCATTAAATCTACAGCCAAGTCTAAAACTCCATTAAAGACAAAGAAGCAAGTACAGCATTCTCCTGGACAGGCCTCCATGCCTAAAAAACAGATGCTTAAAATGGCCGAAGACTTAATTACTTTGATCAGGGGTTCCCATCCTCCTCCAGATAAAAGGCCTAGGCAGGATACAGATTATGATTCCTATGACCAGGTTTCCATTTCTTCCGATTCCTCTTCAGACCAGGGATACTCTTTACCCCCTTATGAGGACTCTGATGCTGAAGAATCAGTTCCTTCAGCCTCTTCTCCTGAGGATTACTCTTTTGGGGAAACTTTACATACCATGAGGGAGCATTTCCACTGGGAGGGCCAGGATTACTCAGAATCCAAGAAAAGGCTCAGAGACTTTCTGTTATTGCCTCAGCACAGGCCCCTTGCTATTCCGCCAGTGTTGGATATTGTGGATGATGTGTTCTCTGAATCCAGTTTAAACCCTGATTTTTTTGTCCCCTGCTCCAGTCAAGCCAGACAGATACTACAGAGTCCCTGACTCTCACAAATTTCTTTATAAAAACCCTGTTGCTGACCCAGAAACTATTTCCCAGGGTCCCAAAGGGGTAAAGGCTTCCACAGCTAAAAATCCAGTTCCCTCTGACAGGGACTCTAGAGCATAAGACAGATGGGGGAAGAAATTTTACACTTCTGCAACTTTAGCAGTGAGGGCTTTAAATTGCCAGTTTCACATGCTTAAATACCAACAATATTTAATGTCTCTGTTAAAATAGAAAATGCTTACAAGTTCAGAACATCCTGACTATAAGGAAATGCAGGATTTGTTGCATGCGGCTGAACAAGTGGGAAAACATACTGTGCAATGTGGTTTTGATTCATTAGAGGCTTCTTGTAGAGCAGCAGTTACAGAATCTGTGATACGAAGGCATGCTTGGTTAAAAGAACAAGGTTTACCTGATCATGTTAAGGCAAAATTATTGGATGCTCCTTTACAGCAGGATATTTTATTTGGTGTTAAGGCAGAAGAGGTATTAAAGAAAATGGAGGATAAAGCAAAATCTATGCAAACAGTGAAGGATTTTTTACAGGTACAACAACCTCGATTTAGCAGAAATTGCCCCTCCAACAATTGGTCCTTTCCAGTGTCAGACAGACCACAAAGAGGCAGATATAGACGCCCAAGAGGCAGATCTCAGCCCCAAGGCTCTTACAGACCACGACAGTGGGGTGCTTCAACCCCAAAAGGAGGGGAAGACAAGTCACAACCTTATAGGAAACAGTCCCAATGACTTCCCTCTTCAAATGCCAAGCACTTACCTTTTGGAAGCTCCCTTAGGGGAAAACTAGCACTTTTTTCACAAAATTGGCACCCAAGACAAATGGGTTCTGAATATTGTGTCTCAAGGTTACAGGTTCCACTTTCACACTCTACCAAGGCTAAAAGGAATGCCAGACCTGCCACCAAATCAATGGGCAGAGGCACAAAGACAAAATACAGCTGTCATGGATATGAGAGCTATTCAAAAAGTACCACAACAGGAACAAGGACAAGGATTTTACTCAAGACTTTTCCTGGTCCCCAGAAAGGACAAAGCCTGGAGACCCATACTGGACCTTTCAACTGTAAATACTTACCTGGATGTTCCGAAATTCAAAATGTTGACTCTTCAGCAGCTTCTTCCCATGCTGGGCAAGAAGGCTTGGCTTGTAACTTTGGACCTCAGAGGCATACCTGCATGTCCCTATCAGACAAAATTGCAGAAGATACCTCAGATTCATAGCTGATTCAATGCATTACCAATTCTCTGCACTGCCCTTTGGCTTATCTACTGCGCCCAGGGTCTACACAAAATGTCTGGCACCAGTAATTGCATTTTGCAGACAAAAAAGAATTCAAATATATCCATACTTGGACGACTGCCTTATTCAAGCAGAGAGCAAGGACATTCTACTAAAGCATCTGGTGTTTGTAAAAAGATTGCTAATTTGCCTAAGGTACACAGTAAACGAAAAGAAGTCAAAACTAGTGCCCTCACTAGAGATAATATTCCTGGGTGCCAGCTTAAATACAACGGCCCAGATGGCTTATCTCATGCCAGACGAGCAAAGACAACTGACTCAGTACTTTCAGTTGATGGCAACAAAAACCCAACTCCCTGCAAGAAAAATTCTGCAGGCCTTGGGATTCATGGCATCATGCATACTACTACCACCATATGCCAGACTGCATATGAGGAAATTACAATGGTACCTAAAAAGTGTTTGGACTCAACACTGTCACAGTTTGGAAGCAGTAATACCACTTATTCCCTGCCTACAACAGGAGTTTCGATGGTGGGCACAGGCATGTCACCTCAACAAGGGACAGCCTTTCCCTCTACCCACAGCCAGGCAGACACTAACAGATGCTTCGGATTACGCCTGGGGAGCACATATGGCAGGAAAATGTATTCAGGGCAAGTGGGCCGCAGACCAAATGCATCTTCACATCAATCAAAAAGAGATGCTAGCTGTACAAAATGCCCTAACAGCTTTCAGGGACCTTCTACATCCAGGACAACTATTACTAAAGACAGACAACACCACAGTCATTTGGTACATAAACAAGCAAGGGTGCACTCATTTTTATCCCCTCTGCAGACAAGCCATGACCTTGTGGAACACAGCTCTAACCTATCAAGTTCATCTGCAAGCACAATTCCTGCCAGGAAAGAAAAATACTTTGGCAGACGACTTAAGCAGAAACATCATGGATCCTCACGAGTGGAAATTTAAATCCACAAGTATACAGCATGGTAACACAAAAATGGGGGAGCCCAGACATAGATCTTTTTGCCTCCCCAATGAATTGCCAACTACAGAATTTCTGCACAAGGACTTACCACACACAAGCATGGAAAGTGGATGCTCTTTCATTCAGCTGGAGAGGCCTAAACGTTTATGCCTTCCCACCACTGCCTCTCCTTTCAAAGGTACTCCTAAAAGCCAGACAAGAAAAGCCAAAAATGATCCTGATTGCCCCAGACTGGCCACGCCAGCACTGGTACCCAATCTTAAAAAACTTAGCTCAAGGCCCTCCATGGATTTTACCTCAAATTCCGCATCTTCTGACTCATCAAAACAATCAGATCCTGCACAGTCAGCTCAAAACCTTAAACCTGGCTGCATGGCAGATTCCTTAGTCAAGCAGACAACACTTCTCTCTAAAGCTGTTACGGATGTCATTTTGGAGGCCAGGAGGCCTAGCACCAGGAAATCCTACTCAGAAAAATGGAAGAGATTCTGTTCCTGGAACCAGGATCAAAGCTTTGACCCTCTTGTCCCAAATATTCCTTGGATATTACAGTACTTAACTGAGATGCTGGACAAAGGCCTATCCTTTAAATCAATTAAGATCCACGCCTCTGCCATCTCAGCTCATTACAACACAGATCCTCCCATTTTCTCTCATCCATTGCTAAAACAGTACCTCAGAGGGGCTAAAAACATAAGACTGCCCCGGAGAGCACCAACACCAACTTGGTTTTGTCTAGGAAAAACTAACTTTACCTCCTTTTGAGCCAGCCAATTCAGCAGAATTAAAATATGTGTCATGGAAAACTGCTCTGCTTCTGGCAATAACCTCAGCACGAAGAGTCTCAGAGTTACAGGCACTAATGGCAGTGGAGCCTTTCATAATTTTTCACCAAGACAGGGTTTCTTTAAGAACAAACCCTTCATTTATGCCAAAGCTGGTCTCCAGTGTGGCTCTTAACCAAACTATTCACTTGCCAACTTTTTATACAAATCCCCAGAATAAAGGGGAGAGACTTCTGCATTCATTGGACATACACAGACAGCTATGTTTCTACTTGGACAAAACAAAAGCTTTCAGGAAAACTGAGCAATCGTTTGTAGCATATGCTGCAGGATCACAGGGGAAGGCTATTTCAAAGCAGACCATTTCAAAGTGGATAGGACACTGTATCCGTTTCTGCTACACACAGCATGGAAAAACTGTACCTAGCAACATTAGGCTACATTCCACCAGGGCAACAGCCACTTCAACTGCCTACCTTAGAGGAGTACCTACCAAAGATTTCCTGGAAGCTGCAACTTGGGGTTCAGTGCACATCTTTACCAAACATTATCACTTGCCTCTTTATTCTAAATCCAGAGCTGGCTTTGCCACTGCAGTGCTACAGGGCCTCATAGCCACCACAAATCCTCTATAGAACCAGCCACCCTACTTCAACTTTGGGATTCAACCGAAGTGTAATGACTGCAGCAGTGAAACACGATGAGCATAGTGCAGTTTTGTACCTACCATAAATGTAGATGTTCGAGTGTATTTACTGCTGCAGTCCAGGTTATCCTCCCTCCATCCCCTCTTTCTTAGCTGGGAATTATCTATAACTTTCTACTGTATACTACCTATGTGGTGTATTTGCTGGTAACTGAAGGTTTTGGTTTTACCTTTTATGTATGTTTTATTAGCAATATGTATTGCCTACCTATTTGGTGGCACCTGACATCTGGGGCAAGAAAAACTGAAGAAAATGGCGTCGGCTGCATCTTATATACCCCTGGCGCACTGACGTCAGGGAAGAAGCAACAGCAACCAACGCCAGACCAAGACTTTGGAACTCTGGCCGACTGCGGGACCGCCTGACGGCAGGATAACCCAAGTGTAATGACTGCAGCAGTGAATACACTCGAACATCTACATTTATGGTAGGTACAAAACTGTACTTTCAAGTTCACAGATACTGATGCAAGTCATATAGACAGCATGTACATTACTTTTGTAGGCGAGTTTGGCAAGTTCTAGTACAGGTTGCTAGCTAAGGAGACTGGGCTGTTCTGACTTGATAAATTGCTGAATCATTGAATTCCTCCATCACATATATGGTGTTAAGATAAGTCTCAAGGCCCTACTTGCAAACTGATTTTGCGCAAGCTACCAGATCACCCTCAAAATGTGGCACTTGTACTTAGCTGGCTTGTGAAATTAATAAAGTAATTGAAAAATGAGGAAAGAATTATTTCCACAAAATCTGCTGCTTCGATTGTTGCACCTGCAGTGGTATAAATCAGACTACATCCAAATGTAATGACCCTTGCTCCTCAGTTTTTGGTCAAGTGCTTTTGAATGCTTCTTCCCATTGAAATCCTATGAATTTACTGGGGATTGAAATATGTAGAACTGGGTAAACACCTGTAATTATAACGTGTGATCTGTAGTTCCATCTCCACACATCCCACTCAGCACTGTGTAAGGGGTCCTGTGTTCTTTCATTTTATAAAAAGCTTTCATCGTGAAGTAAATGTATGATGTGCCGTCTGGATTTAAGTATTCAGCCAGTAACTCTCCCATTTGAATTTTCAGTGTGTAAATGTGAAACACCTAGCACTCCTGTTGCTTCAGGTTAGCAACTAATAATGTTTCCTCTTGACTGTTGGCTGTGATAATGCCTAAAGTTCTGCAAAGCAAGTTCTGTTAGTTTAAAATTAAAAATTATGAATGTGTTTTACATCACAGGGATAAAGGTTTTGTTAATACTTGTTAATTTATTTAAACTGCTAAGTCATAGCTGTAGGTAAACAGAAAGGGGAGGATATAGTGTTCGTATTGAAAGCAATTTGAAGTACTTTAGAGCCGCAGGCCTCAATGTTTGGTATTAATATTGGTATGTGACTTGTCTTAGTGTTCAGATTTTAAAATTGCGGTCTCTAAACCTTGACACAGCTTATTACATTGTGTTCTACAGTCAACCACTGTTACGTGAAACTGTGTGGTACCCACAAATTTAGACTGAAGTAGAAGTACTCCACAAGTTCTTTGTAGCTATAATGTTACATTCCATTTTTGCAGTGTAATTGACTTACAGGTTTTATAGAAATTGTGTAGTTTAAAAGTATGTTAATTTGATCACTATCAGTAGCTTAGTGGTGAAGCAACTGCTTTCATATTACTAATATTTCAAAATTCTTTATACAAACCTGTATTTTATTTTGCAGGATGAAGGATGTATTACTAAATCTAATCGGACTAAATGCAGAATAACAAAGCTGTAAAGAAAAATTATTTAAGATGTGTAATGTTGAAATGCCATATGTGGAAATCCATATGATGTATTTTGAAATTTAGCAACTCTCTTTTTTTTTTGGGGGGGGGGTCCCTAAAGGCAATACTTTATTTTACTGGAAATCCAAGAATTCCATCTATGTTTAAGTTAGTGTAATATCTAAATTAATATATTTATTTAACAGGGGTGAGGGTAGTACAGATGTTCTGCTAAAGCACTAAAACCAATTTGTATTTTGTACTCATTTTACCTTTCATTTTTTAAGTACCATTTTTTTTTGAATGTGGAAAGACTAAGAGTATTGTGAAAGATATTGTGTGCCCCTTAACATTGTTTTGCAGACAGTTGTAGAACACTAATATGAGGAACAAGCCATACCTGGTTTATTGTCATGACATCATTGTTGGGTGACTGTGTAAGTTGTCCGTAGGGTCCAAATGTCACTCGGAACCAAACAAGCTTTTATTCCTGTGCAGTGTAAAATTTGCTAACATTGCATGTGTAAGGGCTAAAATAATATATTTTTTTGCATTTGACCACACATTTACATTACATAACTTAGGGTCTGATTTGCCATACCCTGCAGATCACCTTTTTAGATATTTATTTATTATATTATTTGGGGGGGGGGGTTTTGGTTTTGTTTGACCATTTACCTCTTTGTTGTTCTTAAAACTTTGTAAAATGATGTATTAAATAAAATTGTTTTAAAATAATCTTGTAAAGCCTTTTTTATAGGTGATTTGTTCCAGTTTAAGGTTTGTGTTGACCTTTATTTTGCATATGTCATATTTGTTAGTCTTGCTACTAAAATTTTATCATTAGCTTGCCTATTGCACCATAAGATGTTATATTGTGTTAGTCACCTTTTTTGGTGGGGGGCAGTGCATCCAAATAATGTTTCCTTATTCCTTTTTAGTTTCCAAACTTAAAGGCAATAAACCACATATTAGGTGTGGTTTATAGATATAGTCCACAGTTGTATAGGGCTAAGTGTTACAAGATGCACCGTAGAATCTTATACAATTCACAAACCTTTCCAAACTCCTTGGAGTATCCACATACAGTATACATTCCTGGAAGAGTCCAGGTATGGAGTGTAGGTGTGCAGGTGATGAGTAGCACCAACCTCTGTACTTCATGTAGATTGCAGACTGTACAGTAAATAGCAAGTAGTTATTTTTAGGATCCTACTGTTGACTTATCACCAGCAAAACCAGGATATACAGCACAGATGATAGTGGTCCAATCATAACAACACTGCAGGACATCGTAATGTAATATGTACCTCGCATGGCAGTCTTCGAGGTATCCAATCAGTAAAATTACCAAAACCACTTAAACACTTTTGCATTATATGTAGATGATTCCTGCATATTTGTAATGACACAAATGGGCCAAGTATTTATGAATCACTCCCATCCACAAGAGTGAAGCATGAGCATCCCTTTGTTCTACTTCTGCCTTACATATACCATACTATACACCATTTACAGATGTGTTAGGTACATCAGTAAAAGTATTAACATTGAAAGCATTCATACTGTTTTCATGACCCAGAATGCACTGGACAAAACTCAGTGTTTGGCTGCACAAGTTATCAGAAATCATAACATTAGGAGAAGTGTAGTGATGCCCACTCGGCCACACACTGACTCCTTAGACTGAAGACTACCTTTGTCAACCTATCAGTTTTCTGCTTCCAAGACCTCACCTGATGGGCTCCATTACTGGCACCTAAATGGCCCTTTTGTTGCATTGGGACAGAAGCAGGTCATTCCTGGGTTTTGCAAAATCTCTGTGGCTGATTTGTTTCTATCTCAGAATCCCAATTGGCTGTATTTTCCAAGGGGATTCTCAGGTAATGAAGACTGAGCTAGGCTGCTCATCCTGGGGAGTGACCTACCTTCTCCCCTGAGTATACCACCCTCCCCCCTGCAACTCTTCCAAGCGCTGCAGTTGCCATCACTTAGAGAAAACATGCTTTTGCATGCCAGATTACCCTTGCTTACTTGATACAGATGCACCATGGCAGCTTCGCCTTGATAAGATGAAACTTCACTAGAAAACACTCCAAGACCACCTTCCCTTACCCTAGGATGGGTGAACATGCAGTGGCTGCTGACTTCCATCTTCCTTATTCAGCTCCAGCAGGCATCAGACTTCTCAGACTGGGGCCACCAGCTGCATAGCAAGACTTTTATTACTTTACTCCATGGAGCTTGCTAACCTAACAAAGTCTGATGCTCTGTGGTATGTTACTTTGTTAAAAGCCCAGAGAGAGAGGATGAGTTTGCAGAATGAACTCTTGTAGGTTAAAGATTGATTGTCAGTACATTTAAAGTCACAAGAATCCATCCTTTCTACTGAAGCAATATTTTCTTTGGTGTCAGCATGGAACTCGAGTACTTCTCTTTTTCTTGGTGTTCATTAAGCCATTGCCCATAGACCTTTCTGATCTTCAGCCAGTTTGCTGTAAGCTGATGAATTGGTATGATCTTTCATTTAACCAGTTTATGCATGACTGCAAAAGAATGAACAAAAATGTGTTGACTGATGTAAAACATTCAAAGCCATAGTGAAATTTGCTGCTGGATTATTCCATGTTCTCTGCATCCTTTGTGAATATTTATACAAATATACCTAAATGTAGACTTGCAGGTAATTCCGTGCAGGTTGGTTAAAGCACTCCCAATGTGAAACCTGAGTGATTGATTAAAAAGCCTGTAAAAACTATCAGTTTGGGAAATATTCAATTACTGGCTAATAATTACACTGCCTTAATGCCAGCCATGAAGAAGTACAAGAAAACTGAGCAGAAAAGAACTAAGAAAAATATCTTTCTGGGAAGAACTTTGTAGCTGTTCACCATTCACGTTTTAGTTTAAGTACAGAAGGTGGCATGCAGTAATTTATAGAAAAAAATAAACTAAATGCACTTGTAGTTTTAAACGTGTGACAGTGGAAGAATATATATATAAAGTCATATGGCAAACGGCTGAAAAGAAAAAACCAGAAGAAGCTTTAAGTGGTTGTTTGGATGAGCTAATAAAACTGCCGAAATCAGAGGATGGCACAGTGGTGCAGCAGTAGCATTGTCGCCTCATAGCAAGAGGTTCTCCAGTTCGATTCTCAGCTGGAGTGCCTTCTGTGCGGAGTCTGCATGTCCTCCCTGCATTCGTGTGAGTTTCCTCCGGGTGCTCCGGTTTCCTCCCATGTTACAAGACATGTCTGGAGCGTTTCTCCCTGGGCCTTCACTGAAAATTGGTTTCATTCCAAGTCGGACTTTCCCAGTTAACTGTTAAATAAAAAAATGAATGAAACACTAGCTAAACTTGAGGCTTCTCTGGAAAAAAAAATGATTTTAAAATAGAAGCCATGGTATGAAGAGAAATCCTGAGATTTTCTGCTGTTTCAGAGAAAATGGAAAAAAAATCAATTGTTTTCATTTTGTGAAAGTATAAATAAACAATTGGACTGGTGTTCCGCATTGAGATTTGTTAGAGATGGAACACTGTGTGTATGCTTGAAATCTGGCCATGAGAAAGTAGCTAATGTGCATTAGTAGAGGTGCTTCTGGCAAAACTGTGATCAAAGAGAAAAGTATAGTCACTGTTTTTGAAAATGCTGCTTCTCTTCTGCCTGGTATACAGTGAATAAAGTTTATCTTGGTATTCAGGGTGTTGCGAGGCAGATGTGAGAATCAAGTTGCTATATCCATCTGTTTTCAGAATATTTTCCTAGAGGATCAAAGATATTTTGGATGCAGGACAAGCTATGGAGGAAATAAAAAAAAAAAAAAAAAAAAAAAATAGAGCGAGTCAACAAAGTTGAAGGGGAGTCTGCTTCTTATTCTTTTGACATGAGCAAGGTCCACAGGGTTGCTTTGTCAGTCCATTGATCCAAAGAGAAGTCCATGAGCAACAGGAAAAAAAAAGCCCAAGAGCTGACTAGAGCAATCAGGGTACCTTTGATTTGAACCAAAAAAAGGTGTTGGGAGGTCAAGATGATAAGGAAGATCAACAATGTGAAATTAGTGAGTGATTGTGAGAACTGTAAAGCATCATTCACATTATATGTAATTTAAACACAGTAGCTGTGGTTCTGCAAGGGCAGCCATGGTGGTGCAGCGGTTACCGTTGCCGCCTCACAGCAAGAGGTTCTCCAGTTCGATTCTCGGCTGGGGTGCCTTCTGTGCGGAGTCTGCATGTCCTCCCTGTGGTTGCGTGGGTTTCCTCCGGGTGCTCCGGTTTCCTCCCACATCCCAAAGACATGCAGTAGGTGGATTGGACACTCTAAATTGGCCCTAGATATGAGTGTGTGTGCCTTCTGTTGAAGGTTGGGCACCGGGCTGGCAACTCGACGACATAAAACTCCACTGTCAATCATGAACGGGCAGATGATCCGCTGTGGTGACCCGTAACTGGGGAAAAAGCCGAAAGAAGAACTGTGGTTCTGCAAGAAGTTGCTGAAAATTGTAAGTTTGTGTTAAACTGGTGGGAGTACTTTAAAAGCATAAGCCCCACTTTGTCATTAATTTTACATTTTTTTTTAACTGTATACTGCTTTAAGTTGTGCATTCTACTAGTTTTGCATGTAACACATCACTTAGTTCAGTGCAAGTACTCCTATCACTGCAATACTTGTATTATGCACAACTCAGTTAATTGAGTCCGTATGTGTCTTTTTGGCTTGGGTCATGGCTGAAAAGGGTCCTCGGACCAGTACTGATGTCCTCCTATTCCTGTGTTGCAGTATTCTGCATATGGGGTTTACCCTTCTAGTCTCACGTACCCTTCGGCCATTCCTCCTGTACTGCCTGCTTTTTTAGATGTCTTTTCTTCTGCATCTCTCAATCTGGACTCTCAACCTCCTGCTTCTTATAGAGCAGACAGACTGTACAAAGTCTCAGATTCTGCTAAGCATCTAATCAAGTGGCCCTCCTGCAGATCCAGCTATTTCTTTCTCCACAGACAAAGCTTCTAAACTCTTGCCTACCACCATTCTTCCTGCTGACAAAGACAGCAAAACTATGGAAAGGTTAGGCAAAAAGATTTACACCTCATCCACCTTGATATTTAGAGCTACTAATTACCAGACTCATATGGCAAAGTACGCCCTATCTCTTCTGGACTCTGCCATCAAACTGTTGGCAGACATTCCAGATTCCTCAGCCAAATCATCTATCTCTTCTCTACTGGCCCTTACGTCCCAAGTCACCAGGCATTCTATTAAATGTAGCTATGATGCTGCAAAATCCTCAGCAAGGTCAGCAGCTTCAGCTTCTGTACTTCGCAGATACTCCTGGTTTAGCTTGCAACCCCTGCCAAATGATTTCAGAGTTCAATGATGCACCACTTGACAATGCAGTCTTGTTTGGCTCAAAAGTAGCAGACCTTTCAAATCCCTGCAACAGAAAAGAAAACAGATGCAGGATCTTAAACATTGTCTCCCCTGTACCTAAATTTTACAGGAACTATCCTGCGAAAACTCATTTCATGAGGAAACACTCCAATCATGTTACTCAAACTAGACATAGGCAAGCAAAAAGAAAAATCCTTCAGGTAGAGCACCTTCTTCCTCTAGACAAAGGATGCCCTTTCAGGACAGGGCAGGTAGTGCCTGACTACCTGCCACTCCTGCCAACCCCACCGCCTGTTTCCATCCCACTGTCTGCTCTCCTTTCCCATTGCCTTCCTGTTTGGAATCAGGTCACTTCAGACAAGTGGGTCCTCTCCATCCTCCCAAGACAGTTGCTACCTGTCATGGGTAACCCCTCCATTAAGACTAGGCATGCCATGACCTCCTGCTCAGCAACTGCCACTCCTGCTACCAGTACTACAGTCCCTTTTAAACCAGGGAACTATAGAAAAAATTTCTTCCTCCTAATTTGGAAGAGGATTTTACTCAAGGATTTATCTGGTTCCCAGAAAAGAAGAGACATGGAGACCCATCCAAGACCTTTCAAGGCTCAATCCTTTCTTAAAGGTGCCAACTTTCAAAATGCTGACCCTGCCAACACTATGCTCTCATTATGTACAAAGGCTTCCTAGTTGCACTAGACATCAAGGATATGTGCTTGCACATTCCCATCAAACCCATACACAGAAAATACTTAAGATTCTTAGTGGGCTCCTCACATTGTCAGTTTTCTGCCTTGCCTTTTGGAATTTCAACCGTACCCAGAGTCTTCACCAAATGCCTGGCTCTGGTAATTGTCTTTTGCAGGACAAATGGGATACAAATTGTTCCTTTACCTGGACGACATGCTTTTACAGGCTGCCAGCCAAGAAATACTCCTAACCCATATCCAGTTTCTGGTGTCCTACAGGCTCTTGGGTTCCAAATAAACTTCCCAAAGTCCAACCTCACACCAACCCAAGACATTGTGTTCTTAGGACGCAGAATCCGCACAGACTTGGAGGCATACCTGCCCCCAGCAAAGGTGAGTTCTCTTACAGAACACCTGCAAGGGATTTTACATTCCTGTCAACTGACCCCAAGGCAGTACCTCAAGCTTCTGGGTTACATGGCAGCCACCATTCCCATGCTACCCCTAGCTCTGTTACACATGAGAAAGCTACAGTGGTACCTAATCTCTGTCTGGAAGCAGTGCAACCACCCACTGGAGCACATTGTGCCCCTGCTTCCATGCCCAAAACGGGAAATCTTGTGGTGGTTAGCTCAGGTGAATCTCAACCCAGGACCCCCACCACCACCTTAACCTTGTCAGGCCATGCACACAGACTCCTCAGACCTGGGGTGGGAGCCACTCGGCCATCAAAAAGTGCAAGGCCTCTGGACATACAGACAGAAAACAGAACTCATCAATGCCAGAGAAATGAGGGCAATCCTCCTAGCCCTTCAGGCATTCACTCCTTTCCTTTGGAAGGGATCTCTTCTGACATACACAGACAACACCACAGTCCTGTGGTACATCAACAAACAAGGAAGAACCAAGTCCTACCTGCTCTGCAGACTTTGCTATACTAGTGTGGGAAGTAGCCACTTCTCAGGGAATTACCCTGAACGCAGCATACATTTCCTCTCTCCAGAGCTCCCAAGCAGATTTTTTGAGCAGAACCAGCACAGACAATCACAGATGCATGATTCACAGGTGATCTTCCTGGACCTGGTCCACAGATGGGGTACTCCACCAGCAGCAGATAACTTCCTGGATACTGCACTAGGACACCAGACCCACAGGCACTGGCAACCGATGCCTTCACTATCTCATAGAATGGGAAATACCTTTATGCATTCCCCCCTTCCCTCTCATTCAGGGGGTCCTGCTACGGTTTCAGGAGGACAATCCGAAAATCTTGCTGGTGATTCCCTACTGGCCCCGAAAGCATTGGTTCTCCTTGCTCCTCCAATTGTCCAAGGTCATTCACCACAAGTTACCCCACAGAGTGGTCCTTCTCACACAGCATAAGGGATATCTAATCCATCCTTAGTGGTAGCTGCTGCACCTAACACTGCGGCGGATAGGCTTCTGATCCCATTCAGACACCTTTACAATGAGGACGTGCTCAATGTCCTGCAGGAGGCCAGGAAATCTAACGCTAGAAAAGTCATACCTGTCTAAATGGAAAAGGTTAATTACTTGCTGTCAAAATAAGCAGCTGGATCTGCTTACCAGCAACATTCCCCTAGTGCTGCCTTATTTGTGAGTTACTTCAGACCAGCTTGGCCTACTCATCTGTTAAGGCAGACCTGTCTGCTATCTCTGCATGCCTACCCATGGATCCCCCTTGGCATCCAGACTCCCTCTGAAGCTCTTCCTAAAAGTAGTCCTGCATCTCAGACCCCTCCCCCCCCAGGAAACCTACTCCTCCTCCTTGGGATCTCAACTATGTGCTGAAGAAGCTCACACTTCCACCCTTTGACCCAGCTGATCAAGCTTCCCTAACACTTTGTACCTGGAAGACAGGACTATCACTTCAGCCAGGAGGGTATCAGAGCTCCAGGCACTAATGGCTACCCCTCATTTTCTTGTCTTTCATAAAGACAGGATTACCCTCGGGGCAAACCCATCTTTCATGCCCAAGCTAGTCAGTGACCTCTCTCAATAAGGCCATTCACTTATATGTTTTTTTCCCAAACCCACAAGGAAGAACTGAAAGAGTACTTCATTCCTTGGATGTTCACCTACAGATGAGATTCCAACTCCTCAGCACCAAGTCTGTCAGAAAAACTGACCAACTTTTCATATCTTTCCACCCTAGAGCACTAGGGAAGGCTGTGTCCAAACAGAATATTTCCACTTGGATCTCAAGGCCATTACCTTCTGTTACCAGCACCATGGTAAATCACTTCAGGGTACAGTAACAGCCCACTCCACTAGAGCCATGGCATCCTCAGGGGCTTTCTTCAAGGGCCTGGACACCTCCTCCATCCTGGAGGCAGCCACTTGATCTTCAGTTCATATTTTCACCAAACACTACAAACTAGACCACATCTCTAGGTCCAGGGCAGGGCTCTCTAGGGCTGTCCTGCATGGATTTCTGGAATCTGCTTCCATACCAACCTCCCTTTCTCAGTGAGCTTTGGCACTCACCCATATGCAGAATACTGCAACATAGGAACAGAAGGACATGGAAAAGTTGTGTAAGAACTTAGCATAACCATAGATGCCCTTCTGTTCTATGTTGCAGTATTCCTTCCCTCTTACCAGCTGCATTTCCCTCCCTGGATGACTGTGACTTGGCATTGCCCTATTGGGACTGGTTCCGACTGGGGCCTTCAGTTCTGAGGGCTGGTGCATGCCGACATCACTTTTATGGCCCACGTACTCTCACCTAGACCTGATGTCTCGCGCACGTAGGAACTACTGAAAGCTTTTTGATACTGGCCGTGCATACGCGAGACTAGAAGGGTAAACCCATATACAGAATACTACAACATGGAAGAGAAGGACATCTATGGTTATGGTAAGTTCTTACACAACTTTTCTTTATCTAGTTAAGCAAGTGTTTAGGAGGAGATTGAAAAAGTGTTTGTTCTTAATAATGTTTGTGTAATATATTTCATGTCATATTGTAAATCAATCCTGTATGATATACAGTTAGTTATTTTAAATGCGTGGTGGATGGAGTTTTATCATTGACTGCTGCATACACTAAAAAGATAAATTAAGAAAGCACTTGTTCTTAATTGCAGTGTGTCCAAGCTTTACATAGTAACAAGATAAAGGTTGGAGAGAAACAAGTTGTTAAAATTAATATAATGTGATCTTGGGCTGCTGATGGATGTAAAAGTGTATTGATCATATATGTAGAATTAAAATATAATTTCCTTTGATTTTATAACTGTGGATGTCTAGATGAAAGTCATTGGTTTAAGCATTAAATATGGGATTTCTTAAGCAAAAATAGGCTTGAAAAATGAGAAAATGTTGACAAGCATAAGAAATGGTAGCTAGTTCTTGCATTTGCAGAGTTATTAGCTACTTACTTTTCCATTAGCACCTGATTTTAGCAAAACAAGAAGCAAACCGGTGAAGACAGTTTGTGGAATGTGTGACCAGTGCATTCTGAGTATGTAAAATGTATTGATGTATGATTTGGCGGTCATACATCTATTTTCCATTTGCATAGGTGCCATGAAGTTAGCCACCTCTGTTTTTAGGAGCCCAAAGTTAGCTTTGGAGAAGTTTTCCATGGTGGTTACCTTTGCGGGGTGGTGGCAGTGATAGGGATGTGGATTTCCAAGGTGATTAGTTTGTGGTCGGATCTGATCAGGGAGGAGCTGACTATTGGTGTAGAGCAACGGTCACCCATGTTAGTAATGACCAGGTCAGGGATGTTGCTACCTCTAGTGGGGGTAAGAATGAGCTGGTCCAGGGCATTGGAATTAATGAACTCCAGGAAGTGTTGGGCAAGTGTATTAGTACATGAATAGTTTTCCCAGTTAATGAAGGGGTAGTTGAAGTTGCCTAATAAGAGAGTGTTAGGTTGGACCCTAATATTCTCCAGGGTGCTTAGGAAAGTGGAGTGTGCGCTTTGGGACATAGTTGGAAACCTATAGCAGGCTGCGACCTGAGTCGCTGCCTTTCCCAATGTTAGCTGCACCTGAAGTATCTGATGCATTATGTTGAGCATCAGATACTTCAGGTGCAGCTAACATTGGAGGTGTGCGTATTCTTTATGAATATGGAAACACCACCGCCTTTGGAGCTTTAGTCTAAGTTCTGGGGCCGAAAGGTGTGGAATGAGTTATAGCCTGGTAGTGCAGGGGTGCTTTCTGCTGCTTTGAACCAGGTCTCTGTTACAGCACAAATGTCAATGTTTTCCATTTTAAGGAGTGCTTCGAGGGAGTGCATTTTGAGATTTAGACTTCTAGCATTGAGCAACATGACCCTCAGATTGCAGTTGTTTGTAGCTATTACATTGTTAATTTGGTTTTTGGAACACCGCCTAAAAAAGGCACTATATGGGTGGCAAGACCCTTGGCCAGTATCTGGAAGCCCAGGGGTGACAGATGCAGGCCATCTCTGGCAAAGCATTGAGGTCTGTCAATCAAGTCATCCCAGGCAGACATACTGGATCCCCTTAGAATGACACCAGAAACTTAGCCAATTGTTGAAATCAATAATTTTCTGCTTGTACTGTGGTATCATTCTGGGTGATGGTAAGATGCTGCTCAGGGCTAGGGTCCTACCCGTCTGGGCTACATAATCCGAGAGCTCCTCCATGTCTCTTTTCATGTAGTCCAGGAAGGTACATCTCAGATCATTCACACCTACATATGCAATGACAGAGCATTATTTGTACCTGTTGAGAGACCTGAATGTGTGTGTTGTGACTGATCCTGGCACCTGACAGATAGCTATTACTTTCTCCTTATTCAACCTAGTGAGTGGGACATCAGTGTGCCTCACTATCGAGTCACCTATGACTAGTGTGTTGGGCATGCTGTTTTGACTTAGGAGCTTTGGTTGAGTGGCACACTGTTTAGGAGAGTTGTGTGTCTCATGATTAGTGTTGTGTTTTGGTCAAGTGCGTTTCTGCCTTGGAGGGCTCTGCTGCTTGGGTAAAATTTTATTGAGATCCTCCGCGAAGGTGGCTGTGTGGTTTGTTTTTATGTGAAGGCAGTGCTGGTGTGTGTTCTGGAGGGCTATGTGTTTCATATGGTGTGGTGCAAGTGTTGACCTTCTTCTCTTGACCAGCTATTCTGATCTTGGCTGGAGAATGCGTGGCTTCCAATTTGGATATATAAGTGCATCTCTCACAAGTCTGAGTGTTGGGAGGTAAGAGGAGAGGGTTGTCGGTGTGCATGAGGCAGTTGCTGCATTGCCTCAGGATGCCCAAGTTCACCAGGTTAATAGGAGAAAGCACAGGGAACTGATCTTTATACATGCCTGGAGAGGTGGGCATTGATAAGTACTGGATCTGTTTCCTTGTAGAACGTTTAATGCTGGTAACATTTTTGTGTGCTACAATAATTGCTACAAGAAGTCTGGTAAAGTGCTAGACTAATAAGCTAGTATAAGTGCAGGAGAGTAGAGAACTAGTAGATCTAAAGGACAAATTGAAGAGCAGACTTTGGCACCGCTCAGGAGCTTACAAACAGTCCTGGATAAAGCAAGTCTGTATCTGGACTAGACTAGTTACAGGAAAGGGGGGAAACAAGTGCAAACGTGGGCTTTTAAACCAAAAAGTTGAAAGGAAGGTACTAGACTATTGGCCCTGAGGCCCTTTTAAGCCTAGCCAAGGAGTTTAGCCCATGCATAGACAAATCAGCACCTGATGCCCCTGTTCAGCAGGGACACTTGTGGAATCCCAGGATGTATTTTCTATTTCCCATCCAGTTATTTAGATTGCACTTAAAAAGGGGTAAAGAGGTACTCTGCTTGACGTGGAGAAGGAGTCTGTTCCATAGATGGGGGAGTTGCTGTCCCACCAGCAAGTCCTATTGATGTCACAGACCAGGTTGAGGCTCTGTGTGTGGGTTACTCAAGTGGAACGTGACCTGCGGATATGCAGCAGTCCCAGCAAGGTGGGGTTCGAGATTGCCTTGTGTGCTAGACAGAGGTCACCTCTGAGGAGTCTGTATGAAAGAGTAGAGGGATAGGGCTTTTAGCCTATCTGCATATGATAGATTTTTGAGGCCCTGGATTCTCCTGGTGAGGAATCTCTGTGGTCTCTCCAGCTGCTGCATGTACTTTGCGAGGTATATGCCGAATGGGGCGTTGTACTCAATAATGGGCCTTATAAGGGAAGAATACAGGGATGTTATAACCTCTTTGTCTCTGGATGCGATACCCTTACTTATGAGGTCGGCCATGTAGAAAGCTTTCCATACAATGGAAGCAACATGGTGGCCAAAAGTCAGGCTACTATTGATCTGGGTGCCCAAATCCCTCACAACTGACTGTGTGCTTATAATGTTATTAATATTATCATTTGTGGGGACATCTCTCTCCCCAAAGGGGATAATGATGCATTATTTTTGTATTTAGGTTGAGACCATGTTTCTGGCACCAGTTGTTTGTTTGGGTGAGACCCTCTTGGGGGATGTCTACGTCACTAATGGAGTTGATGACAGCTCCCATCTTGCAGTCATCTGCAAACTTGGTCAGCCATAGCTCACTGGTTTTGGCCTGTACCTCAGAAAAGTATATCCCAAATAAGAGACCCCATGACTGAACTCTGGAGTACGCCACTCAGTACGGGTCTACTGCTTGAGGTGGCTTCCCCTATTTTGACTAGGTGTGGGTTCTATCAGTGAGCCAGTTGGCTAGCCATCTGGTAACATACGGATTGATGCCTAGTTGGGAGAGTTTATCTGTTATGCCTGAGTGGGGAATAGTGTTGAAGGGTTTGGCCAGGTCAGGCTAGGCAGTGTTACATGGTCTTCCCCTCATCCATGGCTTTGGCGACTGTCTCAAAAAAGTTGACCAAATTTATCAGACATGACCTCCCCTTGATGAAGCCAAACTCTGTGGAATTGAGTGTTTGTAGGTTGCCAGTGTCTGTGTTAATGAGGTCCATGATGATCCTTTTCAAATTGTTTCTGCTTCCCGGTTAAAGCTGCATAATAGTATTAGAAACAGGTTTTCTATTTATTTTTAAATGTCCAGTCTTGCATACCATAAAGAGGCCTCCTGTAGATTGAATGCATTTTAGTACATTTTGCCTCTCTCTCATTGCCTGTAATGATTTAAAATTAAGACATTGATTTGACAGGTGGGGTAAGATAACCATGGCAAAGTTAGTGTACATAAAACCTAAAATGCCCTGATGCACCTTACAAAGTCTAGATCTGCAGTTTTGCTACTCCAACCCATGTATTACATCTCCCCTTTTTTGGTGCCCTGATCCATCCGCTCCATGCCAGATATTGCCACTATCAAAATGTTTAAAGATAAACTGAAAGTTTTCTTAGTTATGTGTAGCTGCAGTGAAACCAGTACTCATAGTGGCCAGTAGGCAGATCACCACTATTCATCCTTCCTGACACTAACTTTGCCTTTTCACAAAGTAGGTAGAGTAGCTACAATCAGTCCTAACTTAGTATCACTCTAAATATTTCATCCGTAAATCTTCAAGGTCTACTAAGGAAGTATCCCTTCAATCTATGATTACTATGACTAGTTATAGTCCTCCACCTACTAGCAACACAGCTGAACGGTCTCTTCACACTCCATCTGTGATCATTCTGATTGCAGTACGAGTTCTAACACTGTTCCTCCTCCTTGACAACTGTATACTGCTCTCAATTGATAGTACAACTTGCAAGTATTTAAGAAACATGGAGGCAAACCTTTTGCATCAGTCCAGTGTTGTAAACCTTTATTTATTTTACATTTGTTGACCGGGCTAGTCCAGCTGGATACATATCCATTTTCAGCAGAGGCCCCGGGGAGAAAAGCTCCTCGAGAGTACAGAACAATATTTTACATAAATCAAAAAATAAAACAATTCAAAGTTTAACAGGTGGAAGTACCATATAAACTTAAGCTATTTTATGCATGAAAGAACATATTGGAGTAAGTAGTTTAGTAAATAAGGAAATGTGTACAATTCAAAACACATTAAACCTCATACCTCAACAATACTACATCAGTCACAACACACCACCATGCCCATAGCTTTTACTGAGGTTGTTAAAAATTTGTCAAAGCTTCTAAGAACACACTTTTAAGAGATACTATACTCCAGAAAACAAGGCATCTTCCTATAGATGTACTGCAAAACCACACAGCTCACCCAAATCACACCAGGAAAGCACACAAGTTCCACTAGGTCTGTTTAAACAAATGGAAGAGTGTTAATCATAAGCAACTTTCTAGTTAAGCATTCAGACTTCAGACTCATCAGATTGGACAAGAATTGGGCGACTATAAGCTCCTTGTCTGGTTTTAGGATCCATGATGTAACAAGGCCCTAAGAGCCCTTAAACTAGACAATTATGACTATGACCTAGTTCTGGTTCATGTAGAAGTGAATGATCTGGGGTGCTCCACCCAGTGGAACATAGAGAAGAGATATGATGGAGCTTCTTTTACCTTCTGTAAAAGGATTACTTATCTTTCTCTAATCATCCTCATTTATGTTTGGATCCGACCTTGTTTTTCGCTATACTTAAAAGTTATCTAGCTACAGCCAGAAAAGTAACTAAATTGCAGGCCTTTGTTCTGAGTTTTCTTTTGTAGTCCAAGAGGAATTGAGTCTGCAAGGTATTTCTCAGTGCAGTGACAGTTTTAACACCTCTGCAGCAGTGTGGGGGAGGGGACTGTCAGTTCCTCTTGAACTACAAAAGAAAACCCTGAACAAAGGCCTGCAATTTATCTACTTTTCTGGCTGTAGCTGGATAACTTCTAAGTATAGTGTGTAACAAGGTCTGAGCTGAACATAAATGAGGGTGATTAGAGACAGATAAACAGCAGTCCTTTTACAGACGGTAAAGAAGATAAGTGACTCACAAATCCCATTATATGTCAGTGGCATGGGAATTTCACAGTTCCTTATGTCTGGCATGAGTTATACATAGCATTATGGGAAAGAGAAAGGGTTGAGGGAGAACAAGATCATATTGATACATCATGCCCCATTGGTAGCCATGTTGTGGAAAACAGGTTAAAATTAGAAATAAAACACTTAGAGTGACTTTGAGGTATTAAAATGTGTCGGGGAAACAAGGGTAGAGTGAAAAAAAAAAATTTTTAGTTTTAGGGTGGGGTTTTCCTTTAAAGGATGCTATGAATTATTCCCTGGGCACTGCAGTGCGTGCTGTTCACCCAATTCCACTAGGTACTGGTATTGCATTGGACTTGATTCTTCTCTCTTCCCAGGATGGGACAACTGAAGCCAGATGCTCAGTCCTGCCCCATCCAGATCCTCCAGTGCTGGAATCATTGATTTATCTTTGATCATGTGGGTCACGGTCATGGATTCAGTCCTGAATGCAACAGAGCTAGATTGCTACAGAATACTTTGAAGCTAATTAAAGAGTCTGCATTGGCTTATTAGCAAATGATGTCAGGCTCATGCACAGTATGCTAGGAAAATTAATTTTCAGTACCCTGATACATAGTCCCACAGCTAATAAAATTGGACACCGTACATTAGAATATGCTTATACATCTTTTAGGGCAGCATTGTCTGTTGTTATTTTTCTGAAGATGTATCTGGCCTACAACAATGATCATACTGTGGTCTTAATCATTCTTGTTGTGCGGGCTGTCTTGTCCCATTTAAGCAGTAGGTACTTGAAAGGTAAACTACAAACAATGCTTGTTTTACTGAAGTTTAATTCTAGTACTGAATGTGTGGTATTCAGTGTTATAGTTAAGTATGTTAAATGTGATAAAATAAATTTAACTGAACAAGAAATGAAAATGCAGAAGACAGCTACTACTTGTTCATTTAAAAAGATATAATCCCATTTAGTTTTGTTTTTACTTTCAGGTCTAGGCAATTGTTCAGACTTTTGACAGTCAGGAATTTCACACTTAACTGAACTGCTAGTAGGTGTTAATGAGTTAAAGCAGAGTTATTGAATATTGCTGTTCATGATTGTTCAGCCTACTGATAATACTGTAATCGGTCCTGGAAAAAAAGAGGAAGCAATGTCCTCAGTGAAACATATTTCATTGCCCCCACCCCTGATTTTTCTGCAAACTTTCCCACTAGGAAGATAACTTTTTAGTGTCAGTGTAGCAGCTTCATATTTTTGAGGCAGTGGAAGCAAAAACCTTTATGTTCAAGTATATGTTCAGAAAGGAAACGGGAATTTCATTACATGTACTGGCGATGGTGGCCCCATTTAAACTTCTTCCAGTGCCCCTAAGTTTCTGTTCCATCAGTCTAGATAGCAATTGCCAAGGGCATATGGATTCTCCAGTCTAGATAGCTGCTCAGAACTGCACAGTAGTTTCACCAGACATCTTAGTCAGCAACTGTTCGTATCCATGCTTACCTTTTCATTAGGTATGTTCATAAGGGTAAGGTTAACTGCATATGTTCATCTTAAAGATCACAGGGGAGATACTTATTGTTTTTGGAAATTAGCTTTATGCAGACATGGCATTTCAGCCTGAGTTCCAGAGGTTTAAATGTTCTAAGAGTCGAGCTGGTCTCCTTTCCGCACTGAGGACATTGGCAGATTGCTCAGCAGAAAAGGGAGATCAGCCTCCATCGACTTCATTTTTTTTTTTATTTGTTCCTTCCAGATGACTTGAGTACTGTGCAAAGTACCTTGTTTCACATATTTTTTTCTGTTCTGTTATAATATCTTCTACTACTCAGATTTGCAAACTGTTATCAGCTGGCACCTGTAAATATTAATTTCTCAGGGTTTCTCCAAGACCGATGAATTTCCTACAAAAGATCAGCAAGTTTGCTTTCAGGAATTCACCCAAAGAACTGTTACCTTTGTTTTCTAATCTATGTCCTCCTGTGAGAACTTTATTTCAGCAAGAAAACCCACCTGTGCAGTGGCCAAGATCTTCAAAATTTTGTTGAACATTAACTCCCCCCCCCCCCCACACACACACACACACACACACTGGGCTAAGGGGCATCTGTCCTTCTGGTAACACAGAGAGCCTTGTACTAGTGAGTCAATACATAAAGACAAGCAGTACAGAAAAGAAATAAGCTGAAGATCATAGTGATAAAGAATATATTAGAAACCATGTGGCCATTGTGACCTCTCTGACCTGCTATGGTCTGTGAGATGCAGCAGTCTGCCTGTGTCCAAGTTGCCTACTGCTGTGTAATCTTCACCAGTTAACTGCCATAATGTTGAGTACAGTTTTGCAGCACAGTCAGACATTGTTAGTAATAGTTGTTAAATAGCTAGATGCCAGTCCACCAGTATCTACAGAGAATGAGAACTTGTAGCCAGCAAGAAAGATAATGGCCTTCTGTGGGCACCCCTTCTTTTGTTCACCCAAGAACTGCAAACATCAGGGAAACCAATGACTATGACAATGTATGTGAAGATACAGTGGTGGCAGGGTCTGCAGATTGTTGATCTTCAGGGAGGCATGCTAGTTTCAAGAATATCCTACTCTGATCTCTACTTCAAATAACATCTCTGAACTCCATGAACTTAACCAACAGGTCTTCCTAGCCACAGAAAGCTAGTTATTTACTAATGTACTCATCCTCAACCCTAAAAAGACCAAACTCTTACTATTTCTCCCTCAATCTCTAGCTCACTACATATTTTCCTTTGCCATAACTTCCTCAAATAACACTGTTAAACCAGAATCCCCCACCAAACTCCTAGGCGTTATTATTGATGATGGACTCAATTTCAACCTGCACATCCTACAATGCATCAAGAAGATAAATCAAAAGCTTGGTTTACTATACCACCACAAAAGATTCTTAACTACTAACTCTCCCTTGCTCAAGCTCTGCTTCTCCCATCACTTCTTTACACTGCCCCTGTGCTCACACATATACAAACTACTACCGTAAACTCCAGCAAACCTATCATAAGATAGCTCGATTCATCACCAGATGTTCTTCGTGTTTCACTGTTGCAGTCATTACATTTGGGTAATCTGCTGGCAGGTTGCCCTCAGTCTGCCTGAATGCCAAAGTCTTGGGTCCTGCGTCAGTTGCTGTCTCCTCTTCTATGATGTCAGGGGTATAAAACATGCAGCCGACGCCATTTTCTTCAGTCTTTCTTGCCGCGCGGTGGCCGAAGCAGAAGCATTTCACAAGTGCCGGTCAGCCAACTACTTAAATATTCGAGTTTGAGTTTCAGAACCAAAGTCTTCACTAAAGCTAAGTACCCCGTTGGGGAAACATTTTTTCTTGCTTTTTACCGATGTCAGAAAAAGTTAATAATTGTATTACATGTGGGAAGCAAATATCTCATAAGGATTTCCATTTATACTGTATTCTTTGCCTAGGCTGTGATCACAATGTGCCTGGCTGTTTTGTGCTAGATTTAACCAACGCACTGTTAAGCGTTGGTATATTTTTGCATCAAAGTATTTTGGAAACAGATTTAACTACCCAGAAATGTTGTTGAATAGCAATCAGACTACCGGAGTACATAAAAAACGCAAAGAAAAGGACAGAGAAAGGCAGTCGAGATCCAAAACCGATGATGAAGCTTCTCCTAAGGCAGTCGCCGGTTCTCAGTGAGGCGCTTTCGCAGCCCCTGATACCCACTACCTTCGAGGCGTGGACCTCTACCGACACCCATGTGGAGTCCGGCATGCCACAAGATACTCAAGGTATTGGACCGATGGATGCATCTCCCTCGGATGCGTCTGGAGATGCTGAGCAGGCACCAGCTTCTGAGGGTGTATTTAGACCTCAACATTTGTATATCAAACCGACAGCTGCAAAAACAAAGACAAAAGCAACTTCTAAAACTAAAAAAAAAAAAAAACGCATGAGCCACATGCACAGGCCTCTATGCCTAAAAAAACAGATGATCAAAATGGCTGAAGACCTCATTACCTTGATCAGGGGTACCCATCCCCCTCCAGATAAGAGGCCTAGGCAAGACACTGATTTTGAATCTTCAGATCAGGTTACTATTTCTTCTGATCAGGAATTGTCTATACCTCCCTATTGAGGATTCTGATGCTGAGGAGTCTATTCCATCTGCATCTCCTCCTGAGGATTATTCATTTGGAGAAACCTTGCATACTTTCAGGGGGCATTTTCACTGGGAGAGTCAAGACTTCTCAGAATCAAAAAAGAGGCTCAGGGATTTCCTTCTTCTCCCTCAGCACAGGCCTTTAGCCATTCCTCCTGTTTTAGACATTGTGGATGATATGTTTTCGGAGTCTAGCTTGACCCCTTACTCCTTACCTTCGGCTCCCAGTAAGCCTGACAGATATTACAGGGTCACTGACTCACATAAATTTTTATTTAGAAACCCTGCTGCTGATCCTGAAACTATTTCACAGGGTCCAAAGGGAGTTAAGGCCTCAACAGCAAAAAATCCTACCCCTCTCTGACAGAGATTCAAGGGCACTGGACAGACGGGGAAAAAAGGTTTATACATCTGCAACATTGGCAGTCAGGGCCTTAAACTGTCAATTTCATATGCTTAAGTACCAACAACATGTTATGGGATTGCTGAAACAGAAAATGATGTTGATTTCAGAATGTGCAGAAAATAAAGAATTGCAGGAATTATTGCATGCAGCTGAACAAGTTGGAAAGCATACGTTGCAATGCAGTTTTGATTCCTTAGAGGCCTCCTGCATGGCCACAGTTACTGGATCTTTGATTAGGAGGCATGCCTGGTTAAAGGAACAAAATTTGCCTGATCATGTTAAAGCTAAATTGCTAGTTGCACCTTTACAGCATGATTCTCTGTTTGGTATTAAGGCAGAAGAGGTTTTAAAGAAAATGGAAGACAAAGCTAAGTCTAAGCAAACTGTTAAAGACTTCTTACAAGTGCAGCCACCAAGACTCAGTAGACACTGGCCTGCAAAAAATTGGTCCTTTCCTGTGTCAGACAGAGCTCAAAGGGGCAAATCCAGATGCCCTAAGGGTTCCAGATACCAGGCGCAAGATTCATACAGGTCAAAGCAATGGGGTGCTTCCACCTCCAAATCTGGAGGAGATAAAACTCAAACCTACAGAAAGCAATCCCAATGACTTCCCTCTGCCTATATCAAGCACTTATCTTTTGGCAGCATCCATAGGGGAAAAATTAGCACTTTTTGCTCAAAATTGGCAGTTAACCCAGGACAAGTGGGTTCTAAACATCGTATCACAGGGATACAGATTCCATTTCCACACTCTGCCAATGGCAAATGGTTGGCCAGATCTGCCAAAAAATCAATGGGCAGAGGCACAGAAACAGGTTACGTCCCTCATGGATATGGGGGCCATTCAGACAGTACCAGAACAGGATAAAGGACAAGGTTTTTACTCGACTGTTCTTGGTACCCAGAAAGGACAAGGCCTGGCTGCCAATACTGGATTTATTTTGAACACATACCTGGACATTCCAAAATTCAAAATGCTGACTTTGCAGCAGCTTCTGCCCATGCTGGGCAAGAATGCTTGGCTGGTGACTTTAGACCTAAAAGAGGCATACCTGCATGTCCCAATAAGACAATTGTGCAGAAGATACCTCAGATTCAAGGCTGGCTTAATGCATTACCAATTCTCTGCACTGCCCTTTGACTTATCTACTGCACCCAGGATCTTTATAAAGTGCCTGGCACCAGTAATTGCATTTTGCAGACAAAGAAGTATACAAATATATCCTTACTTGGATGACTGTCTCATTCAAGCAGAGAACAAAGACACTCTTCTTCGACACCTGACATTTGTGAAAAGGTTTCTAATATGCCTAGGGTACACAATAAACAAAAATAAGTCACAACTGGTACCCTCTCAAAAGATAAAATTTTTGGGTGCAAGCTTGAATACAACTGCCCAGATGGCTTACCTCATGCCAGACAAGCAAAGGTAACTGACTACTTACTTCAAACTGATGGCAACAAAAACCCAGTCTTCTGCAAGACAAATTCTGCAGGCTCTGGGCTTCATGGCATCCTGCATCCTACTGATTTCATATGCAGGACTGCATATGAGGAAACTTCAATGGTACCTAAAAAGTTTATAGGTTCATACTAGGCTATCTGCCCTAGGGCATTTATAAGCCTAGCCAGAATGTGTTTGGCTTTCGCCACCTATTTTAAATTTATTTTGCTATGCCCTTTTTCGAGGTTAGTATACTGTGCCTCTGTCTAACAGTGACACAGAAGTGATACCCGGGGTAAACCTACGATCTCCCATCCACTCATCAAGATTCCTCTTGAAGAGAATCAATGAGGGACTCTGCCTAACCTGGAACTGGGAAGGGAGCCTCTGGGTTATGAATCTGTCCCTCCAGTATGTCCTATTTATTTCAGTGCTGAGGTTCAAGTCTCTCGAGCTTGTAGCTTGATGGGATTTGGATTTTCTGAGGTGCAGCATGTCCATTAATTCCGGGTTGGACATGGCTTTATACGTCAGGCACAGATCGCCTCTGAACAGGCGGTATGCCACTCAGTAGAGCCGGAGTTTCTTTATCCGGGCAGCATATGGCATCTGTTTGAGCCCTTTGATCCTCTTGGTGAGGTACTTTTGGGGTCTTTCCAGTTGCTGCAGGTGTCTGATAAGGTACATCCCAAAAGGGGCATTGTACTCAATTATGGGCCTGATGAGGGATGAGTAAAGAGGCACGATGACCTCCCCTGATCTAGATGTGAATCCCTTCATGATTAGGTGGGCTATATAAAATGTTTTTCTAACCACTTTGGCCACGTGGTTGTCAAATGAGAGATTGCTATCAACTTGGGTCCCCAGGTCCCTAATTACTTCTTCTGTACTTAATGGATTACCACCTATGTGGTAATTTGTGGGCACTTTGTTTTTGCCAAAGGGGATGACTATACACTTTTTGGCATTTAGCTTGAGGCCATGGCTCTGGCACCAGTTGTCTGTTTCTATGAGGCCCTTTTGGAGGATGCTTGTGTCGGCTGGAGAGTCTATTATGGCACCCAGTTTGCAGTCATCTGCGAACCTGGTCAGCCACAGTCCTTCCGTGTTGGCCTGTACCTCGGAGAAATATATACCGAACAAGAGAGGTCCTAGGACTGAGCCTTGTGGGACACCACTTGTAATTGGTTTGGAGTCTGACATGGCTCCAGCAATTCTAACCATGTGGGTTCTGTCCTTGAGCTAGTTTGCAATCCATCTAGTGACATAGGGGTTTATATTTAAGCTGGTGAGCTTATCTATAATGCCCGAGTGGGGTATTGTATTGAACGCTTTTGCGAGGTCCAGGTAGGCTGTGTTAACCACCTTCCCCTCGTCAATGGCCTTGGTGACTGTTTCAAACAAATCAACCAGGTTTAAGAGGCAGGATCTGCCCTTAAAGCCAAACTGGGTAGGATCCAGTGTCTGTAGGTCCCCAATATCTTTATTTATGAGGTCCATCATGATCCTTTCCATAGCTTTGCAGACCAAGCTAGTCAGGCTTATGGGGCGATAGTTTCCAGGATCCATTGAGGCACCACCTTTATGGAGAGGGACCATTGTTGCTGTACGCCACTCTTTGGGCACATATCCTGTAGTAAGGCTGAGATTGAACAGTAGTTTTATGTTTGGGCTTAGCTCTTCTTGGAGTTCATGTAGGACGCAGCCCGGGACACCGTCTGGTCCCATTGATGCTGTGTTTTTTGCTTTGGAGAGGGCGGCTCTTACCTGAGCATCTGAGATGTCAGGGAGGCAGCACTCTGCTGAGATAGATATTTGCCCTTTTGGTGGGGAGGGGGGAGAAGTTTGTGCTGAACCTGTCAGCTAGGATGTTAGCAATGTCTGCGGGTTCGGTGTATTTTTTGTCATTTTGGACTAATTCTGAGCTTATCTGGGAATTACCACCCAGGTTCCTAACATAACTAAAGAAAGCCTTGTGATTATCCTTAGTGTCCTGTGCAATTTTTCTCTCGAAGCTGGCCTTAGACAATTTTATGAGTGCCCGTAGTTTTTTTCTAATACTGATCAGTGATACCTTCCCTTTTTGGGATTTTGCTCTATCATTTAGTAGCTTCCTCCTTCTGTTGTATAGTTTGTTTATGGCTGGGGTCCACCAGACAGGACATCTGCCTTTGGAGGATTGGGTCTTGGTTTTATTTGGGATCGCATGATCCATGCATTCCTGAAGGTGTTCATAGAATGCGTTTATAAAGGATTCTGCGGTCTGGGCCGTATTTTCCACAGGCCTGGGGGCTTTGAAGGATTCCACCTCGGTTTTGAGGAGTGTGAAATTTGCTTTAGAGAAGTTTTTCACTGTGGTTTTCTTGGCAGGGGGTGGGGTCGGGATGTGAATATCCAGTGAGATTAGTGTATGGTCTGATCTTATCAGTGAGGAATACACTTCTGGTCTGGAGCATAGAGTCCCCATGTTGGTGATGATCAGGTCCAGTATGTTTTCCCCTCTTGTGGGAGTGGTAACAAGTTGTTCCATAGCATTTGAGTTTATAAATTCTAGGAACCTTTGGGCTAGGGTGTTGGAGCTAGAGTAATGCTCCCAGTCTATGTTTGGGTAGTTGAAGTCGCCCAATATAATGGTGTTTGGAGAGACCTTCATATTTTCCAGTGTTCTCAGGAGGGCCGAGTGTGGTTCCTGGGTTTGGGAGGGTGGTCTGTAGCAGCCTATAAACTGGAATGCAGTTTTACCCACCGTTAGTTGCACATGGATAGTCTCTGATGCTTCGTGCTTTGCCACCAACCTGGAGGTGTGGGTATCTTTGATGAATATCGATACTCCCCCTCCTTTTGTGGTTCGGTCCAAGTTTTGGGGCCGAAAAGCATGGTATGAGGTATAACCTGGTAGTGCTGGGGTGCTCACGGGAGCCCTGAACCAGGTTTCTGTTACTGCACAGATATCGATGTTCTCCATGCTAAGGAGAGTTTCGAGTGCATGCATCTTGAGGTTTAGACTTCTGGCGTTGAGTAGCATTACTCTTAGTTTCTTATCCCTTGTGATACCTATGGAGGTGGGTTTGTCTTTTGAGCCTTGCCTAAAAAAGGCACTATGAGGGTAGCAAGAGCCTTTGCCAATATCCGAAAGCCCAGGGGTGACAGGTGCAAGCCGTCCCTAGCGAAGCATCATGGCTTGTCGAGCATATCATCCCAAGCTGACAGGCATTGGATCCCCTTTGAATGACACCAGTACTTAAGCCAATTGTTGAAATTGATCATCTTGTCTTCATATTGTGGCATCATTTTTGGTGAGGGTAAGATGTTACTCAAGGTCAGGGTCATACCGGCCTGGGCTACATGCTCAGAGAGCTCCTCTATGTCTCTTTTCATGTAGTCCAATTAGCTACGTCTCAGGTCATTCACACCAGCATGGACAATGACTGAGTCATATTTGTACTTGCCTTGGAGTGACCTGAGTGCTTGTTATGTGGCGGATCCTAGCACCCGACAGGCTGCTCACCGTGACCCTCTCCTTGTTCAGCCTGTTGAGCGGGACGTCAGTGTGCCTGACGATAGTCACCTATTACAAGTGTATCAGGTGTGTTTAGTTTTAAGGGCTGTGACTGTTCGGCTCACTGGCTTTGTGAGATGTGTTGCACGTGTTTTGTTTTGGGGTAGCGGTTGCTTGGGTGTCTGCTTTGGAGGTCTCTGCTGCTTAGGCAGATCTTTATTTAGAGCCTCCGAGTATGTTTTTGTGTGATTGTGTTTGGTTTGCTGTCGTGGTAGGTCTATGTGAAACTGGAATTGTAGTGAGTGTGGTTTCCTTCTCCTCCTGACTGGTTATGCCAGTACTGAGTTGAGAGAGCTTAGCCTCCAGTTTGGCTATATGGTTGCATCTCTCACGTGTTGGAATTTGTTGGGAGGAGGAGAGGGTTGTCTGTGTACATGAGGCAGTTGTAACATTGCCTCAAGATTCCCAGATTCACCAGCTGGACCGGAGGAGATTGACAACTGACCTTTGGACATACTAGAATAATATTGGGAATTCCTTTATAATTGAAAACAAGGGCCAGTGGGGAGTGAGGGTGTAGTGCTTTTAATTTTTAGTGCTGACTTATATAATTGCTTTAGTGAGCAAGTGCCAGGTAACTTAAGTGCAATGTGTTACAGGTAACTTAAATGCAAAAACGACAAACAGTAACTTTCTTTCAAGTGAAACAA
This sequence comes from Protopterus annectens, assembly GCF_019279795.1. Classification (NCBI taxonomy): domain Eukaryota; kingdom Metazoa; phylum Chordata; order Ceratodontiformes; family Protopteridae; genus Protopterus; species Protopterus annectens. The sequence continues at coordinate 20,825,644 of NC_056746.1, forward strand.
GGAAATAAGTACAGTAAGCAATGCAGATATCACTAGTGATCCACAGAAGCGCTGAGAAGCCGTGTATTAGGTGGAGTTAGCGTTCCAGGGAAATAACAAGCATATAAACAAAACCAGATTCAGCAGGCCTGGATCTAGTCTATGCTACAGCAAACAAGGTGTACCAATTTCAGTAAGATACAGTCCAAATATTCAGGCACTATAAACCTATAACCAGAAATTCCCAGCTCAGAAGGGCAGAGTCCAGCCTCTTCTCCCACAAGAGTGCAGACCACGAACCTTCTTAATGTAAAATAACTGGCCTGAAGCCCAAATGCTTAAACCAGAACGAATACACTTTAAGAATAACAGACACTGGGCTCTCAATCAGCAGCTCCCAACTTAGAAGGATGAAAGCTACCTGTCCTGCCACCACAGTGCATGCCACAAACCTTCCTAATGTAAAACAACTGGTCTGAAGCCCAAGTGCTTAATGCAAACGACTTTGAATGATAGCTACACTTTAATCAAGTTACTACCAAGCAGTAATAAATACAATTGAATACTTTAGAGAATGCCTGGATTAGTGCTCGTTACACAAACAAAGCTAGATCCAGCAGGCCCGAATCCAGTCTATGCCACAGCAAACAAGGCGCACCAACTTCAGTAAGAAGCAGTTCAGATATGCATGCACTATAAGCCTTTAACCAGAAATTCCCAGCTCAGAAGGGCAGAGTCCAGCCTCTCCTCCCACAAGAGTGCAGACCACGAACCCTCATAATGTAAAATAACTGGCCTGAAAGCCCAAGTGCTTAAACCAGAATTAATACACTTTTAGAATAACAGACACTGAGCCCTCAATCAACAGTTCCCAACCTAGAAGGATGTAAGCTACCTGTTCTGCCACTACAGTGCAGACCACAATCCCTCTCAGTGCAAAACAACTGGTCCGAAGCCCAAGTGTTTAAACCAAAAGGCTTAGAATGAGTTACACCAAGCAGTAATAAATACAATTGAGTACTTTTAAGATGATGCAAAAGTAAAATAAAGTAGGTAGAAACACAAGTACAGTAAAAGCAGATGGATTTATTTTTTTTTTCCTGAACAAGTGCTGAGGTCAAAGAAACAGATTTGAGTGCTGAAACTAGAAAACTGGCTAGTTATAAGAAAAAAAAACTAAGCTAGAAGGCTTCCCTCCAACACAGAAGGGTTTGGGGGCTTAGAAGCCTACAAATAGTCTATACCACTTAACAGGAAAGGCAGGAAACAAGCTTAAATTTTTTTTTCTGTTTCCCAGATGCTCTCTTTGTACTCAGGAGTGTCTGAAATCAGAATATGATCTCACTGCACTCAGTTGAGTGAGCAAATGAGATGGGCCAAGAAGGAGTATCCAAACACAAATTTACAAGAGGGGCGGGCAGTTTCAAGGCCACTAAGATTAACACCAAAACAAAAACAGGGAGGGTATTGGTCTAACTGAACAGCAGAGTCAAAGCTTCCAGTTCAGTTAATATTCCTCCAACACAGTTAAAATCAATTTAAATACTGTATTTTTTGAAAAAAAAGTGCAGATAAAGGTACTTAAATTCTCTTAATACGTCCAGTTGAATACAGCTAGTTCTTAGCTGGCCAAAGCTGAGGTTTTTAAGCAGAACATATTTCACACTGTACCACTTAAATAGGCAAGGACAGGAAATCAAAGAATGTGGCTACCCCCACACCTGTAATTACTAGCAAATCACAAAATTCAGCAAACACTGACTAACTTCCAGTTCAGTTAATATCAATTTAAATACTGTATTTTTTGAAAAAAAAAGTGCAGATAAAGGTACTTAAATTCTCTTATACGTCCAGTTGAATACAGCTAGTTCTTAGCCGGCCAAAGCTGAGGTTTTTAAGCAGAACATATTTCACACTGTACCACTTAAATAGGCAAGGACAGGAAATCAAAGAATGTGGCTACCTCCACACCTGTAATTACTAGCAAATAACAAAATTCAGCAAACACTGACTAACTTCCAGTTCAGTTAATATTCCTGCAACACAGTTAAAATCAATTTAAATACTGTATTTTTGGGAAAAAAAGTGCAGATAAAGGTACTTAAATTCTCTTATACGTCCAGTTGAATACAGCTAGTTCTTAGCCGGCCAAAGCTGAGGTTTGGAGTCAACATTCTCACAGTCTGGAGAAAATGATTCCTCTCATTCTCTGCCTGCAACAGGAGTTTCTATGGTGGGCAAAGGCATGTCATCAAAACATAGGACGGCCATTCACTCTACCCCAAGCCAGCCAAACCTTAACAACAGACGCATTAGATTATGCCTGGGGGCCCACATGGCAGGAAGATGCATTCAGGGCATATGGACACCAAAACAAATGCATCTACATGTCAACCAAAAAGAAGATGCTAGCTGTTCAAAATGCCCTAACAGCGTTCAAGGACTTACTTCATCCAGGACAACTACTGATAAAGACAGACAACACCACAGTCATGTGGTATATAAACAAGCAAGGGGGCACACACTCATACCCTCTTTGCAGATTAACCTTGGCACTATGAGACACAGCTTTGACCTACCAAATACATCTTCAAGCTCAATTCCTGCCAGGAAAACAAAACACACTGGCAGACTATTTAAGCAGAAACCTTATGGATCCTCACGAGTGGAAACTAAATCCACAAGTCTTCAGCATGATTACAGAGAAATGGGGGAGCCCAGACATAGATCTATTTGCCTCCCCTCAAAATTATCAATTGAAAAGATTCTGCACAAGGACTTATCACAGACAAACATGGAAAGTGGATGCCCTATCCTTCAGTTGGAAAAACCTGTCAGTTTACGCCTTTCCTCCTCTGCCTCTTCTCCCCAAGGTCCTCCTAAGAGTCAGACAAGAGAAGCCAAAGATTATATTAATTGCCCAGGACTGGCCCCACAAATACTGGTACCCAGTCCTAAGGAACTTGTCTCAATACCCAGCTTGGACCTTGCCTCAAAGACCGCAACTACTGTCCCAGCAAAACAATCAGATCCTGCACAATCAACTACAGACTCTGAACCTGGCAGCATGGCTAATCATGTAGTCATACAAACAACACCTCTCAGTAAAGCTGTGATGGATGTCATTTTGGAAGCCAGAACTAGAAAATCTTTTGCTGACAAATGGAAGAGAATCTGTGCTTGGAATCAAGCACAAGGAACTGATACAGCAGAACCAAATATTCCTCAGATATTGCAATAATTAACTGAGATGCTTGACAAAGGCCTATCTTTCTCATCAATTAAAGTCCATGCCTCTGCCATTACGGCTCATTGCAATACAGAGCCACAAATCTTTTCTCATCCTTTATTAAAGCAGTATCTTAGAGGGGCCAAAACTTTAAGGCCTCCTAGAAGATCACCATTGCCTGCATGGGACCTCAATTATGTGTTGGAACAGCTCACCCTGACTCCATTTGAACCAGCTGCTACCACTGATATAAAGTTCTTATCATGGAAAACAGCTCTGCCACTAGCAATTACTTCAGCAAGGAGAGTTTCAGAGCTACAGGCCGTCATGGCTGTAGAGCCTTTTATCATATTTTACCCCGACAGGGTGTCTCTGAGGACATATCCTACTTTTATGCCTAAGGTGGTTTCCAGTGTGGCTCTTAACCAAACAATTCACCTGCCAACCTTTTATCTAAATCCGCAGAACAAGGGTGAGAGAATTCTGCATTCCTTGGATGTACACAGACAGCTAAGATTCTACTTGAGCAGGACTAAAGCTCTAAGAAAAACTGAGCAATTACTAGTGACATATGCTGCAGGATCAGAAGGCAAGGCTATTTCAAAGCAGACAATTTCAAAGTGGATAAGCCACTGCGTCTGTTTCTGCTACTCACACCATGGTAAAACTGTGCCCAAGGGTATTACGTCTCATTCCACCAGAGCTGCAGCTACTTCAGCAGCCTTTCTCAGGGGAGTACCAACCCAAGACATTCTAGAGGCTGCTACTTGGAGTTCTGTTCACACCATTACAAAGCATTGTCATTTGCCTCTCTACTCTAAATCCAGGGCAGGCTTTGCCACTGCAGTTCTGCAGGGCCTTATAGCCACTCCTAATGCTGTTTAGCTCCAGTCTCCCAATCATAGCTTTGGGATTCTACCCAAATGTAATGACTGCAACAGTGAAACATGAAGAACATAGTACAGTTGCGTACAATTACCATAAATGTAGATGTTCGAGTGTATTTACAGTTGCAGTCCAGGTTACCCTCCCGCCATCCCCCTGTCATTCTGGAGTTTATCTTTCCTTCTCTATCTTCTACAACCTATGTGGTGTATTTGCTTGTAGATGAAGGTAAAGTTTATATTGATGCATGTGTGTGTGTGTGTGTGTGTATATATATATATATATATATATATTTTTTTTTTTTGCTACCTTTTTGAGGGCACCTGACATCGGGGGCAAGAAAAACTAAAGGAAATGGCATTGGCTGCTTGTTTTATACCCCTGACGACCTGACATCATGGAAGAGGAGACGGCAACCGATGCAGGACCCAAGACTTTGGAATTCAGGCCGACTGAGGGCAACCTGCCAACAGATTACCCAAATATAATGACTGCAACAGTGAATACACTCTAACATCTACATTTATGGTAAGTGTACACAACTGCACTCTCTCCCTACAATACACACCACTGCCTTGCTTTAAACTCTCTCAATTGGCTAGTACTCCCACATCTATTGTTAGCCCAACTTCAAATGATACACACTATTCTTTATAAACCTGCTGCATGTCCTGCTCTCTCTTCCTTCATCACCATCTACTCTCCATCTCATACCCTTCGGGCATCCAACCAGCATCTACTACAAATATATTATCCCAAAAACTCAGTGGGCAAACTCCTGTGCAAGTACTCTATGGCCCAAGCTTGGAATAAACTTCCTACAGAAATATGCAGTAAAGTACACCCATCCCATTTCAAAGAGAAACTTAAACTTCATCTACTTAACTCCAAAACCTGCCTCTATCAATCCCCAACTTAACTCTCCCCCTCTCTACTTCTGTTTTTCCCACTCTTCTTTATACGTAGGCATTTCTCCGCCTCAGAAATTACGTTCTTCTCAAATGATATTAAATCACCACTGTTGAAGTTCTTTGAAGTTTGTTTTTTTGAATTGATGTAAATAATGTATATACTTACTCTGCTCAACTATTCATATCTTTCTTCCTTGACTTGAGAATTTGTATTCTCTTTATAATCTCCATATGTTGAATGTACAAGCAAAAAGTTGTATATACAACTACTTCTTGCATTTTTATCTTGTAAACTGTATTTTTTCTGTGTTATTGGATCTTTTCTCCTCTGGTCTCCACTGAAAATGGGCCACAAGCCCAGTTGGACTAACCCAGTTAACAAATGTCAATAAATAAATATCCATTCCACAGATCCTCCCCCCAACTCTCTTTAGCTACAGATATTTCCAAGAAATGTATATATATCAGTCTGGCAAAGAATGTGTGTGCCACCTTTTTCTTATGGAATGCCCTCCACATCAGACACTCCAGCACCAGCCAGAAGAGATTCCTTATGATGTCAGATATCCTAAATGAAACTTGACAAAGAAGAGAAGCTGAACAATTTGGACCAGCTTTGCATGTCTGCACAGTATATGACTGAAAAGAAGCCTGTTTGTCACTGTGGAGGCTGTCTCATTTGGGTAAATGCTCAGTTTAATGAGGGAGCGGTGTAAGTGGAATGCCAAAGAAATTCTGGAGACATAAAGAAGTACTTAGAACTCTTGGGCGTAGCAGATCTTAGGACTACAGCAATCCCTCCGGTTTTCCTGGGCATTTGAAATTGTTTTCCTGAGCCAAATTCCCAACCTGCAGCCCACATAAAGCTAGATAGATATTACTGAGTTAAGAAAAAGTTCAAATACCTGTATAAAACCCCATTAGCTGGCCTTATTACTTAAAAATTTTATTGGGTTTAGATTAGCTATCATTCTAAGCACTGTTCATGTGACAGGCAGTGTAGAGGTCTGTACTGTTTTGGGAAAAAATAATTTCTTCCACAGTGAGTATTTGAGAAATCAAATACCACACATATTCTAATATCAAGCTGCACCCTTAGGCAAATGGAGGACTTGGTACTTGGTTTATCTGAGACACCACCGCGCATTGCTCAGATCATTTCAAATAGTTATTAAGGTTGTCAGGCATGCCACCAAATGTGGTTGTAATGCCACTGATTGTACTTAAGCAGCAGCCACACAGACACAGCTGTATTAGACTTGCCTTACAAGGGATCAGCCATTGCTGGAAAATGTCAAAGGACAGCTGTTAAATGCACCTCACCAAAAAGGACTACTAATGTGTTTTGGAGCCTCTGTGGTGGAATAAAACGTGTTTGTGCCATACTGCAGTTCTGATGGTCCTTATTAGTGCCTTGCTTTATGTTTTGGTTTTACATTGGCACTTTTGGATTTATTTTTTCTGGTTATTTTCTTCCTCCCATTCTGAAGTATTGTTGGGACTACCCTACTAAATGATGGCCATTTTATAGAAAACAGTCAAGGGTAGAACTATTTAAACGAAGGAGGGGCTTTTAAAACAATCAAAAGGAGTCTGAGAACAGGGCACTTGCAAGGCAATGAAAGAGAGAATAGTTCCCCTAACCAAGATGACTTCTCCCAAAACTGTCTGCACACCCCCTCTGTACACCTGTCCCTTATCTTGCACCTTCAAGAAGGGAGACTTTCAAACTTCAAAGAAAATTGGTTTGGTCTAACCTTACTTAAAGGCAATTGCACTGGGCTGCAGAACAGACTTCCATTGCACACTGCATTTAACAAATACATAGCTTCTGTGTTTTCCCAACTCAGAATGAGGCTAATATACTTAATTCATGGATAATCATGTTGCCCATATCTGGATGATTATACCTGTTACAGACCAAGTCCTGGGAAAAGCTCCATTGATCTCTAAAGTATGTAATTGAACAATCCACTGCCTTTACCAGTTTCACGATCTTCTTTAGCATTGAGGAGCATGTCCTGTCTCCATCATGACTTGGGGGGGCTAGCACTAGTGAACAAGTCAGGGAGAGTATCTGTTCCCTAAGAGAAATCTAACTTCTGTTATCTTCTCCCAGGTAACACATATGACTTGTTTGGCAGCAAGATCTTTCATGACACTGATGAAAACATCTTGATAGTAGCTTTGGCCATGTTGCACATGCAGAAGATTCTGTGTTGTTGCACAAACCTGCTGTATCACAACCAACAAGTTTTAGTATCACTGATCCCCTCTTTCCAGAGGGAGTTAAGAAGGTGCACTAAGTGCAGACCATTCCAAAGATGCAATTTGTGACCCTACGGGGTTCACAGACACTAACCATAGCGACACTACATTTTCCTTGGAGAATTCACATATCAAGAAGATGCTGACATTGCTCTTTGCAATGGATAGTGCCTCTGTTAAGTGCATTAACAAGCAAAGAAGTACCTGCTGCAGTCAGCTGTGCAAAATAGTAGATGAATCCTTTTACAGACCTGCCCCATTCTTTTTATCCATAACTCTTTAGAAGGCCAGCTGAGCAGGTCAATTACTAAGTTTTACCAATGGAAGCTGGACCGACCAGTATCTCAGAGACTAATTCAGAGACGAGAGTTCTACTCATCAATTTTCCTCTATGACTGAGTTATTTGCCAGCACTGTGACAGAGGGATAAGTCCCTAATTATTGTCCAGGCAACCTGGATTCATTTTGCATAGTGGGCATCTGAGGAGCTGGCAGGGAAGGAGGGATAGGCAGGCCCTTTCTGGGAGGGAGGGAAGGAACGTATTCACTCCCTAAGGGGAAGGCATGGTCCAAAAAGGGGTGTAGCCTTCAGATGAGGTTGGCAAAGATAGGGGAGGGAGGATCCCAGGTCATAAAAAAAATACATGGGATTGAAAGAGACTGGCATCATTGCCCCCAGGCCATCCTTAACCTCCTCATTAGCCCTTGCTTGAAATTCTTCATTGGCCTGGGGAGACTTGGTGCCAGTCCACCCAGTGAAGGATGTGAGGCAATGGAATGGCTGTCAGTATGACAGAAGGCAACAAAAAATTTAAAAGAAAAAAATGATGACAAATGTTACTTTCATAGCCATGCTGGAATGACTGGGTAGTGAATACATGCTCTTGGGCAGTAGGAGGCTGCTCCATGCATTCTCTTCTTTCCTTATCCTTCCACTTGTACTACCACAGGTAAGGAAAGAAAGGGCATGGCTGATCTTCATAGCTGTCTTCAAGCTAAAGAAGCTTTAATTCTCCCAGATGGAGGAGATGAGCAGGAAGTTGTCAACAACTTGCATATTACTAGCTCATCAAGAAAGAACACTTTTCCACCCAAACTGCAAGAGTATCTTGGTAACAGCTGGAAAGGGAGAAGCTTATTCCCTTCTGGGACATCTTAAACATCAAAGTGATGCACATTCTGTCGAAGGTCATAACTCTTGCCACCAGAATCTCTTACCTGGACAAAGCTGAAGAGATTTTCATTCTGGTAATCGTATAGAGCCAGTAGATGACTAAATGTATCAAGTCTTACAGTATTTAACAGGACTTTGCCTGGGATCTGACTTATGTTTTGGTCAAGATTCAGTTGTCCATTACAACCTTCCCGCCTATGAACTCTCCTTTGACTTCCATCCCCATGGGCAACCAGATATTCAAGGCGTTCATCATTTTTAATTTTCTTTCCATGCTTGCCAGCCATAGATCTCTGTCCTTCTCTCATTCATTCCCTGATGCACACATGCTTTTAATGTGCTTTTACTGTCCCATGCCTGCCAACCATTACTTTCTTCCCTTCTCCTCTCATGCTTTCCCTAATGCACAGATGTGTGAGTTTAGATCATCTCCGGCTAAGCATTCCTTCAGGTGCATGCTTGGGATGAGGAGCTTAACTGGGAGGCATACACAACCACTAGCATGCAGGCCCAAAGATTTCTACACGTTGTCAATGCAAGTGCCCTGTGTCAGCTAGTCTGCACTCGCACTAGGGGTGAAAATGTCCTAGACCTTGTACTCACAAATATGGGAGGGCATTGCAGCCCCCCCACCATAAAAGTGTCATGTTCTTACTGGGTAGATCACATCACAAAGCATTCTGCCTTAAAATATAGAACTGGAACCCCCACCTAACCCCAAAAACTTTAAGAACCTTTCTAAGGCAGACTACCTTCTATTAAGTGATGGCATAACATTTTCAAGCTCCCCCAAACCCCAAAAACACAGAAGCCTATGTGGAGGTGTACACAAAAGCCCTGTAAAACCATATCAACCACTGTATAGAAACAGCAGTACCAGACTGAAATAAGCCTAGGACAAACAGCAAAAACAAGCCATTCTAGTGGACCCCTGGTATAAATAGGGTGTACAACAAAATAAAGAAAATCCTATCTAGAAGTAAGAGTGAGTGTGCAGTTTTGAGACAAAAAAATACCCTCCCAAGCTAAGCATAACTGTAAGGCATTTTTCAGTTATGTCTGCAGTCTTAAGGGTAACACCCAACAATGTATGGAATTAGTTGTTGACAGCCTCACCTGTATGCAGCCAAAAGATGTAGCAAATCTGCTGACTAATAAATTCAACTCAAATTTCTGCTCTGATTACCCCAAGAAATACCCTCCACCATTCCTCTACCAGTTATCACAAAAGGACATGTCGGTACTGAGCTCTCTAAAATTAAAAGCATAGCTTATATGGTTCCTGACAATATCCCAGGATGTCTCTTAAATAGTTTGAAACAGGACCTATCAGGTCCTCTAGGATCTCTATTTAATCACAGCCTCCAGACTGGGTTGTCCCTCTGGAGAGGAGAACAACAGTAGTCATCCCTCTGCATAAATGCTGATCATCAACAGACCTGAGAAGTTACAGACCTATAAGTTTGACTAGTCTTATATGCAAGACCTTGGAAAGAATAATCATTGACCTGATAAATGATGCAGGAAACCTCCAGACACTGTAGCCAAGCCAGTTCAGCTTTGTCAAGGGCAGGTGATGCCTGCTGAATCTGGTGTACTACTTTGAGAAAGTCACTAGGACTATGGACAATGTTAAAACAGTGTATATTGCCTACCTTGACCTGTTGACACAATTCATAGGTTCATAGATTAGTACTAGACTAACTGCCCTTGTGGGCCATTTTAAGCCTAGCCAATTATCCCTTGTGAGACTCAAACCCGGCACCTTGTGTTTGTAAGGCAAACACCTTAACCATTAGGCCACCCTCCCAACCCTTCCCCACTTGGGTATTATAGATAAACTCAGAACTGTGTATAAATTCCTACTTCATCAAATGGATAGCCAAATGGCTCACCATACCTCTCAACTGTATTGAATCTCTCGGTTTTCGAGGTCCGAATAATGTGGTGCCATGATTCCCAAGTGGCATCCCGTAATTTCTAAATTTCCCCGATTTTCTTTGTTTAATTTTATTCCCGGCTTTTTTGGACTGAAGTCATCACGCAGAGGCATACGCAGTGACGTCAGCTTCGTCCAGCCTTTCTGAATTCAGCTAAGGGCTGCAGGGGGAAGGACAGATGACAAGAAGCCTGGCAACATGAACTGCTACAGTAAAGTTATAGACTAGAGCCTGAACTTGCCTGTTTCATCTTGGTTACAACACGAACTGCTACAATTATAGACAAGAGCCTGAACTAGCCTGTTTCATCTTACTACATGAACTGCTTCCAGGTGAAGAAGACTGAGCTGCTTCTACAACCCATGTTGTTTTCCATAGATGTAAACCCTAAGCTGCCAGCCTGCCCGCCATTCAGAATGAACATGCACGCAATTTGAATTGCATCCACTGCTGATTTATTTTATTTTATTGGAAAGTCCTCTGCTGCTTTATTTTATTGAAAAGCTCACTGCTGCTTTATTTTATTGGAAAATAATGAACTGCTACTGCTTTATTTTATTGGAAAGTAAGTCCACTGATGCTTTATTGGGGGGGGGGGGTTGTGTGTGTGTGTGTGTGTGTTGGAAAGTAAGTCTGCTACTGCTTTATTGTATTATAAAGTAAGTCTGCTTGCTGCTGTATTGTATTGGAAACCCCACTGCTGCTTTATTTTATTGGAAAGTAATGTAATGAACTGCTACTGTTTTATTGTATTGGAAAGTAAGTCGTGTGTGTCTCTCTCTCTCTCTCTCTATCTCAACTGTACAAATTTTCACATAATGTCTGGAATGTGTTTAGCTCATACTTTTGGTCTGCGCCTCTTAAAATTTGGATGGTGCAGTGGTAGTGTTGTTGCCTCGCAGTAAGAGGTTCCTCTGGTTTGATTTTTGGCTGAAGTGCCTTCTGTGTGGAGTCAGCATGTCCTCCCTGTCTTTGTGTGAGTTTCCTCTGGGTGCTATGGTTTCCTCCCACAATACAAAGATATGCATCTATAGCATTTCTCTCCCCAGGGCTCTGCTGAAAATTAGCTCCATTCCAAGTCAGACTTTCCCAGTCAGCATTTTTATTTTATTCTGGCAAATCAGTGAGAACTGAATTCACTAAATAATGGTAGCCATTTAAGTTTGGCTTCCTATCTTTTAGGAAACACATGGTAACGCGTTTTATTCTAGCAACTTTCTAAGATTATAAGATTCAAACTAAGCTCTGTTTAAACATGGGATTCACTTCCTGCTGACCTAACTTCAGAACCCTCTTTAGCCCAATTAAAACAAAATCATATACAATACTTTAAAACACGATGGCCATGTCCTTGCTTTACCCCCGGCTAACTTCTATCCCCTTAACTGTGTGCCTAATGAGGACTTTCTAGCTTCTAAGTAACTATATCTTAGTTATTGGTTAATAACCAAATAGCTTTGTGTGACTGTATGATGCTTATCCTTCTAGTGATTTTAAATCGATATGGAATTTTTAAAATATGAGTTGTGTATATATGAAATATTTTTTTTGTAAAATTTATGGAGCTTTTTTCCCCGGGCTTCTGCTGAAAATGGACATGTATCCAGTCGGACTATCCCGGTCAACAAATGTAAAATAAAATAAATTATACAAGCAATGTTTACAATGTGCCCCCCCCCCAGTACATTTTGGCTTTTTCTTGATTTCTTGTCCTGCACATTTCTTCAAGGATAGAGAAGTTTAGTGCTGCTTATGCAAAGACTGCTTGCATTGTTAGTAGCACAACAGGTAGTATATTTGCTTTTCTGCAGAAGGCTGTGGGTTCTACACCCACAGTCTGTAGATGGATTGCTGATACTGTACTATGTTATACTTTTAAGGGGGGGGGGGGGCGCTGCAGTCCTGAGAATGTCCTCATTTGGTGGAGATACCTATTAACCTGTTCTCAGTTTGCCATCCATTCCCTATTGAAATATTACTCGCTTTACATTTTTTTTTAATGTAACATAAGCAATTTATTCTTCAAGGGCAACAGGTACTTGTAGACAAAACAATGAAATGTAAAATTGTTTGCTATCAGCAAACTAGTTGCCGATCTCTCTAACATGGAATTTAGATTACTTTTCCTTCTGCAGAGATTGTGCATATTTACTGATACTGGTGGATTGTAGAAATTTGAGTAGACCTTTATGATGGAAATCTTCTGAATTGGGCAGTTTTGTCTTTATTGGTTCATGTATTTTGTTTAATTGCGTACTGGAAAAAATGTTCAAAAAATGTAAAATGCACTCTAACAAGTGTGCTGTATTATACAAGGAATATAATTTAATAAAGTCAGGAAGATGTATCAAAGAACACATGTATGTTTCTTGTTTTGTGTGCAAGGGACCTGTGATTTGAAAACAGCCCAAAGGTAATTTTTATCCACCACTGGCCAGATGTATTTTCTTTGAATGTGGGTTTCAATGCTGTTTCAATGAATGTGAGTTTCAAGGGCAGATAAGTTTTAATGCTAAGTCTATTTTCATTGGGAGACTGTATTGTATTGTTTAGCAGATATCTATTAGTGTTTGTGCTATACAATGTAAAAAAAAAATCCAAATAATCATTGCAGAAATAAAGCAGTATGCACATTAGTGTTTATGGTGAAAGGGGCGAAATAGCCAGGTAATGGGACATTAGAATAGCTGCAGGGGGTTCTGGGGCCATATTTTGGTTGTCTGTTCTTCAGTTTGTGTTTGAAAGTTGGTATCCCACAATCCCACTGAAGTGGGCAGGGTTACATAATTATGAATGCAAATTTTGTTAATCAGCGTACAGATTTGTACCTATTTTTCATGGGCCTTTGTCCAGATTTTTGATATTTCCGGATTGAGAGGTATGTGGCTCACGGACATGACACCTGTTGTTAGTATAGGTGAATCCAGATCCAGCAAGAGGTCAGTTACTAGTGGTGTAACATAGAGCTCGGTGCTGGGACCTCTCCTGTTCAGAACATAGTTCTCTGAAGTCAAAGGTAATGTAGAAGGGCTTTGCCTGTCTGTTTGCTGATGTCAACTTAGTGGTAATCATTGAATCCCCCAGTGATCTAGATTGCCTCCAGAAGGGTCTGACTCAAATGATTAGTGCCAGAGCCATAGCCTAAAACTAAATGCAAAAAATGCATAATCATACCCTTTTGGAAGTCAAATACCCCTGCAAATAACATTAATAGCACACCCCTAAGAGTGTGCTCAGAGGTGAGAGATCTAGGTACACAGATTTTTAATTTAACATTTGTTAACTGGGAAAGTCTGACTTGGAATGAAGTCAGTTTTCATGGAGGCCCAGGGAGAAATGCTCCAGATGCAAGTCTTTGTAACGTGGAAAGAAACCGGAGCACCCAGAGGAAACCCACATGAATGCAGGGAGGACATGCAGACTCCACACAGAAGACACCCCAGCTGAGAATTGAACTGGAGAACCTCTTGCTGTGAGGCGACAATGCTACCGCTGCACCACTGCATCATCCGATAGATAGTAGCCTGGACTTTAACCACCATGACGCCGCAGTGTTGAGAAATTGTGTGCGTGTGTCACAGCTTATAAGCAAAGGCATAGCATGCAGATCCAAAGAATTTATAATCTCACTGTACTCAGCCCTCATCAGACCAATAATTGAGAACAACGTAGCTTTTGGCATGTACTTGACCAGACACTTGCAACAGCTACGGTGGCCTCAGAGGTTCCTTACAAAAAAAAAAAAAAAAATACAAGGTGTAAACAACATGCCATATGTGGATAGATTAAAAGTACTATCCCCTTACTCACCTACCATCTATTAAGGGGTGATGTATGCCTAACCTGCAAAGCACTCTGAAATCCAGCCCTGATGGAAATATTGCACATTTATAATGGAAGTAAAGCAGAGCCTTTACCTGACCCTCTTCAAATGCAGTTTGGATCAATGATTGGGAAATCATAAATTAATTCCAGGGGTGGCATCCGTGTCCCTTATGGACAGTGGCCTAGACACAAACCTAAGCTATCCTGTAGCCCTTTGTGATTGAAAATCAGGTAGAATTTGGGTGGTAATAGCTAGGTTTGTAAGGATTCTTAAGCTGTTAGCCTAGTGATCTCCTATGAACCTATTTAGAAGTGGAAGACATCATTCAGATAGCCACAGCAGCATGAGGATGTGTTCAGTATGATGATTCCTTGTACCCCATGACTGGCACAGAATGAGGATGTGTTCAGTATAATTCCCTGCACCCACGGCTGGCACAGAATGAGGATGTGATGTCCTTCAAGGATGCATCTGCAGTCATCACATATGGGTTGTCCTGCCTCAGGCAGCCCTTCGGTCGGCCGGATTCCAAAGTCTGGGTCCGGCGTCGGCTGATGTCGCCCCTTCCCCGACGTCAGAGTGCCTGGGGTATAAAAGCGTCATCCGACGCCATCTTCCTCAGTCTTTCTTGCCGCGTGGTGCCCGAAGCAGAAGCAGTTTGCAAGTGCCGGTCGGCCAGCTCCTGTAATTCAGCTAAACCGAAGACTTCAAAAGCTAAGTACCCCGTTGGGGACTCTTTCTTGCCTCCGCCGATGTCAGATAAAATTAATAATTGCTTAACTTGTGGGAAACAAATACCTCATAAGGATTTTCACTCTTACTGCCTACCTTGCCTAGGCCCAGACCATGACGTCTCGGCCTGTTCCGCCTGTGCTTCCTTCAACCGACGCACTCTAAGACGTCGGTCGGAGTTTGCAGAGAAATTTTTTGGGGCTAGTTTTGCTTACAAAATGTCGTCGAAGACTCCGACTTCACATTTAATGAAGAAACGTAAGGACAAGGACCGACACCCACGGTTTCGGCTGAAACCGCGGCCAGGCCTACCGCGAGTGTCTCTGTTTCGGCTGAAACCGAGTCCTTGGTACTACCGTCCACCTAAACCATTCAACCGACAACCTCTGCCACGGAGGCCACTACTGTCTCAGTTGTTAAATCTCCTTTGGAATCTGGTGTCCAAGAACCTTCCGACACCATTCCCTTAGACAAAACTACACCAGCACGTGGTGCAGCCAGGCCTCCTGCATCCATGTCTATTAAGGCATTCTCTAGGGCTAAAGCTGCTAAACACTCAAAATCTATGCCTCCCAGGGTTATCCCTCAGGGACCCACTACAGGTTCTCAGATCCTTAGTCTAGCAGAGGACCTTATTTCATTAATTAGGGGCTCTCAGCCTCATCCAGACAGGGGCTCTCAACCTTCTACAGCAAAAAGGCCCAGGGTTGAGCCCTCTGATCCCTCTCCTCAGATGAGGCCTCTGCTGGCTCTGCCCTCTCGGACTACCAGGAGGAGGCTTTTTCGGCCTACGAGGATTCAGATGCAGAGGAATCTATCCCTTTGGCCTCCCCTCCTGAAGAACTGTCTTTTGGGGAAACTTTGCACACTATGAGGGAGCATTTCCAATGGCAGGGCCAGGAATTCTCTGATTCCAGGAAGAGATCAAGGACCTTCTTGCATTTGCCTCAGCATAGACCTTTGGCTATTCCCCCTGTTTTGAATGTCATTGATGATGTGTACTCGGAATCTAGCACAACCCCGGACACTCTCCCTCCGGCTCCTGCCAAAACTGATAGGTACTACAGGGTCCCGGAATCACATCTTTTCCTTTACAAGGCCCACTCTGCTGATCCAGACACTATTTCCCAGGGCCCTAAAGGGGTTACAGCTGCCACTACAAAAAATCCACTTCCCTCTGAAAGGGAGTCCAGGGCTTTAGAGCGATGGGGTAAAAAAGTGTATACTTCTGCTACCCTTGCTATGAGGGCTTTAAACTGTCAATTCCATATGATACAGTACCAAGAATATTTGTTAGATGAATTGCATAAAAAGCTGTCTTCACCTGAACCCCTAGATCACAAATCACTTCAGGATCTGGTACATAACTCTCAACAGGTTAGCAACCATTTTTTTCAGTGTGGTTATGATGCATTGGAAGCTTCATGTAGGTCAGCTATGACAGGTGCAGTTATACGTAGACATGCTTGGCTGAAGGAACAATCTCTGCCAGACCATGTTAAAGCAAAGCTTCTGGATGCTCCACTGGAAAAGCAAAAGTTATTTGGCTCCACTGCTCAGGAGGTCTTAAAGAAATTTGAAGAAAAGGCAAAATCTGTACAAACAGTCAAAGATTTTATGCAGGTCCAGCCACCAAGATTCAGCAGAAATTGGCCTTCCAAGAACTGGTCCTTTCCAGACACAGACAGATTTCAGAGAGGCAAGAACAGGCATGCCAGAGGTAGAGGGCAAGCTAGAGGCTCCTACAGAGGACGTCAATGGCAGCATCCCAACCAGAGAGGTAGTGCAAGGCCTACAACTGCTGCACAAGGACAGACTCAATGACTTTACCTTGACACCGCCAACCAGGGCTCAATTGGAAGCACCTTTGGGCGGAAAGCTTTCCTTATTTTCAGAAAATTGGCACATTATTACAAGGGACAAATGGACACTACAAATAATAGACAAAGGATACAGGTTCCATTTCCACACAT
Organism: Protopterus annectens; assembly: GCF_019279795.1. Classification (NCBI taxonomy): domain Eukaryota; kingdom Metazoa; phylum Chordata; order Ceratodontiformes; family Protopteridae; genus Protopterus; species Protopterus annectens. The sequence goes on from NC_056746.1 coordinate 20,842,561, forward strand.
TACCAAAATGAAAAGGCATGCCAGACCTGCCACCAAATCAAAGGGCAGAGGCTTTGAAACAAATCTCCAACTTAATGAAAATGAAAGCAATAGAAAAGGTTCCTCTCGCAGAACAAGGCCAAGGATTTTATTCCAGACTCTTCCTTGTTCCAAGAAAAGAAAAGCATGGAGGCCTATTCTCGACTTGTCTGCACTAAATACTTATCTCATTGTGCCAAAATTCAAAATGCTGACTCTACAGCAACTCCTTCCCATGCTGGGCAAGGGGTCTTGGCTGGTAACTCTGGACCTCAAGGAGGCATACCTGCATGTCCCTATCAGACAAAGCTGCAGAAGACACCTCAGATTTCTTGCAGGTTCAGAGCATTATCAATTCTCAGCATTGCCCTTTGGCTTATCTACTGCACCCAGAGTATTCACGAAATGCCTGGCATCAGTAATTGCACACTGCAGACTTCAGGGGATGCAAATATACCCGTATCTGGACGACTGCCTTATACAAGCGGACAGCCAACAAATTTTGGTAAAACACTTGAATTATGCCAACTATCTTCTTCAGGCCTTGGGATATACAGTCAACATTCACAAGTCAAGACTTGTACCATCCCAAAGAATAACTTTTCTGGGTGCGGATCTAGACACAACCACCCAGATGGCTTTCCTCACAGAAGAAAAACAAAACCAACTACCGGATTACTTCAAAAACCTGTCAAGACAAACTCAGCTGACTGCAAGGAAAATTCTGCAGGCCCTGGGTTACATGGCTTCTTGCATTCTTCTGATTCCGCAAGCAAGACTACATATGAGGAAACTCCAATGGTACCTAAGGAGTTTATGGACTCAGCACAGTCACAGCTTGGAAACTTTGATACCACTCATCCATGCCTTCAAAGGGAATTTCTGTGGTGGGCTCAAGCAAGCCAGTCAAACAGGGGTTTGCCCTTCAGCAAACCAATAGCCAGCCAAACCATTACAACGGACACTTCAGACCACGGATGGGGAGCACACATGGAAGGAAGATGCATTCAAGGACTATGGTCACAAAAAGAGCTACGCATGCACATAAACCAAAAGGAAATGCTGGTAGTGATGCATGCAATCGAGGCCTTCAAGTTATTTCTACATCAAGGCCACCTGCTAATAAGGACAGACAACACTACAGTTATGTGGTACATAAACAAGCAAGGAGGCACCCATTCCTACCCTCTTTGCAGATTGGCAATGAATCTATGGGAACTTTCCCTGACTCTCAATATACAGCTGCAATCCCAGTTTGTACCAGGAAAAGACAATATACTGGCGGACAGCTTAAACAGGAACAACATGGATGCACACGAATGGATGCTGCACCCGGACATCTTCCATCAGATAACACAATCATGGGGGAGACCGGACATAGACCTCTTTGCCTCCCCACACAATCATCAGCTGGACAAATTCTGTACAAGGGCATACCACCCACAAGCATGGGAAGTGGACGCTCTCTCTTTCAGCTGGAGAGATCTAACAGTGTATGCATTCCCACCTCTTCCATTAATGACCAAGGTCTTACTGAAGATCAGGGCAGAGCAGCCAAGAGTGATCCTGATAGCTCCGGACTGGCCAAGACAGCACTGGTACCCATTGCTAAAGAGCATGTCATGGACAAAAAACATAGCTTCTGCCACAATGGCTGCTTCTCCTGACACAGCACAATTACAAAACTCTGCATTCCAACCTGAAAACATTACAGCTAGCTGCCTGGAAAATACCTTGACTCATCACCAGGATAAGCTATCCAAGAGAGTGAAGGATATCATCATGGAAGCTCGCAGGCCTTCCACATGAAAGGCATACTCAGCAAAATGGAAAAGATTTCACACCTGGAGCACCTCAAAGGGCCTAGATGCAACAGTTATGAGCATGGCGCATATCCTGGAATATTTAGCAGAAATGCTCCACAATGGCCTGTCTTACTCTTCCATTAAAATTCGTGCTTCAGCAATTTCAGCAGAGCACAACACTGATCCTTCTGTCTTCTCTCATCCTCTGCTAAGACAGTTTCTAAGAGGAATTAAAAACATCAATCCTCCAAGGAAACCACCACTGCCTACTTGGGACCTTAACTTTGTGTTGGAAAAACTAACACTGCCTCCCTTTGAACCAGCAGCATCTGCAGAACTACAGTTCCTCTCATGGAAGACTGCCTTGCTTCTGGCCATAACCTCAGCAAGAAGAGTATTTGAGTTACAGGCCCTCATGGCAGTACAGCCATTTCTTATTTTTCATCAAGACAGAGTTTCATTGAGAACCAATCCTTCATTTATGCCAAAGGTGGTATCTAGGGTCTCACTAAACCAAGCTATTCACCTGCCTACCTTCTTTCCAAATCCACAAAACAAAGGGGAAAAGCTTCTGCACACCCTGGACATACACAGACAGTTGCGCTACTACTTGGACAGAACTAAAAATTACAGAAAAACTGACCAGTTGTTTGTAGCATATGCTGCTGGTGCACAAGGAAAAGCAATTTCAAAACAGACAATTTCAAAATGGATAGGGAATTGCATTCGTTTCTGTTGCTCCTTTCATGGAAAAACTGTGCCAGCTAACATTAGACCTCATTCGACCAGAGCCACAGCCACCTCCACAGCCTTCTTAAGAGGGGTAGCTACCAAGGACATTTTAGAAGCTGCTACATGGAGCTCCGCGCATACATTTTCCAAGCATTACAACTTACCTTTATATTCCAGATCCAGAGCAGGCTTTGCTACGGCAGTCCTGCAGGGCATTTTAGCTACACCATCCTTTACATAGATCCTCCACCCCCAGATTGGCTATGGTATTCTACCCATATGTGATGACTGCAGATGCATCCTTGAAGGACATAGTACAGTTTTGTACCCATCATAAATGTAGATGTCTGATAGGTATGCATCTGCAGTCAGGTTTACCCTCCCTCCTTCCCCTCTGTGGTATTTCTTGGGTACATTCCCCTCTCATAGCTAGCTGGGGTTATCTATTATGGTGTATTTGTTTTTATATATGTATATATTTTTGTGCATGTTTGGAATTTATTGCATTTCTCCAAATTTAGCCTTCCTTAGAGGGCACCTGGCATCTGGGGCAAGAAAAACTGAGGAAGATGGCGTTGGCTGATGCTTTTATACCCCAGGCGCTCTGACGTCGGGGAAGGGGCGACATCAGCCGACGCCGGACCCAGACTTTGGAATCCAGCCGACCGAAGGGCTGCTGAGGCAGGACAACCCATATGTGATGACTGCAGATGCATACCTATCGGACATCTACATTTATGGTAGGTACAAAACTGTACTTTCAGCATCATAATTCCCTGTACCCCATGACTGGCACAGAATGAGGATGTGTTCAACATCATAATTCCCTGTACCCCACGACTGGCACAGAATGAGGATGTGTTCAGTATCATAATTCCCTGTACCCCCACGACTGACACAGAATGAGGATGTGCTCAGTATCTTAATTCCCTGTACCCCACGACTGGCACAGAACGAGGATGTGTTCAGTATCATAATTCCCTGTACCCCATGACTGGCACAGAATGAGGATGTGCTCGGTATCATAGTTCCCTGTACCCCATGACTGGCACAAACATAAGACTGGCATCTCAAACATGTACATTGCTGTGTATATGAGGCCTTTGGATATAAGATGTACTGTTTTGCATTCTTGCACTTGTCACAGCCCAGATGATGCTAGTGAATCCGCTAATATCCAGTCTCTACGTGATATCAATGACGGTGAACCTTACTGTCTTCCTGCTCCGTGATGGGCAGTCTAGTGTCGGCTGTTCACATCAACCCAAAATGGTCAGCTCCCCTAATTCTCCAGTTACTCATCAGTCCAGGGTAATCTGAGAGATGGGTCCTTCATTTAAGATACATAAATAGAAATAATTAGCTCCACCTCACTTTGAAGCTATCAGCACACTAGCATAAATTATTTGGCATGGAAGACCCTGTTTTAAATGCTCTTTACTTCAACTTGGAGAATTTCAGAATTTTAAGTCCTTAGTGTGCAGACAGCCTTATGCAGTCTTTCATAGACAGGATGCCACTTAGAACTTGCCCGTTTTTCATGCTTGAAGTGATACAAGAGTTTAGTTCTATGTTATCCCAGCCACAGATCCAAAAAGAAAAAAGATGCTTGTACCTGATAGAAAGGTATCTGTATGTGGTGGACATACAAGGGTCCTTTGCAGCTGATGTTCTACACTAATTAAAAAAAAAACAAACAAAAAAAAATAATTTAGTTAAACGAATAAGATTTTTATATTTTATGACAGGAAAATAAGGCAGAAAACTATAAAAACAAAGCTAAAAAGTACATTGGAAAGTCCCTTTATAAGTACTCATTAGCACATGTCTGGAAAGCACTCCCCATCAATATAAGGAACACTTCCCAAAACCCCCTGTTTAAATGAGAACTAAAACACTATGTATAAAAAGACTTGGTCTTGCCCATGCCAAGCCCCACATGACAACTATTTCACTTACTCATCATCTACTCTTATTTTGATCTATCACCTTTTTTTTTTTTTTTTTTGTCTTTTTCCCCCCTCTATCATATAATTTATATATTGTTTTTTACACGGCTGTATTAAAAACTTGAAAGTTATTCTTAAGTTATGTCTCTAAATGTTTAAATACTTGTATATTGTATACTTTTGTAATGGTATTTTCATTATATTACAGAGTACTGTGCTGTGAAGTATATGTTACAGCTTTATATTATGTGCTGCTACATTAGACCACTATGTATTTATTTCATCTTTTGCATGACTGTAAATTGACTGGAGCTTTTCTCCTCTGGTCTCCACTGAAAATAGGCCCTTGGCTCAGTTGGACTAACCCACTTAACAAATGTGAAATAAATAAAGTAAATAAATAAAAAAACATCTTATCCAGTTGATTAGCAGCTGGATCCCATTCTGTTATGATCCTGTTAGCAAAATGTTGGAAAGGTAGGTCTTAGCACACACTACCATAGCAGAAGATAGTATTGTAGGCTTCTTTAGAATTGTCAGCCAAGAACGTTTGTCATACAGCTTCCTGAACCACCATTCATACCTTTTACAAACACTACAGGCTGGATGTATATTCCAGGCATAGGGGGGCAAATTTGGCCTTCGGTACCCTGCTGTGCATGTGCTTCCTTCCCAGTAACACTGGGGCCAGACTACCTTTAAGTAATGAACTGCCTTACACTACTTTTCAAGGACAGTGGATAATACTGCTACAATTATCCTTGTGGTGATTATAATACAGTTGTTGGAGTGTACTAATCATAACAGCAGATGTCAGAATATAAAAATCACTGCAGTGTGATGTCCCTCCTCCAACCCATTATTAGGTCTAACCCCCCGATGTTCATCGTGTTACCCTGCTGCAGTCATCACACTTGGGTTATCCTGTCATCAGGCGGTCCTGCAGTCGGCCGGATTTCCAAAGTCTTGGTCTGACGTTGGTTGCTGTCGCCTAATCCCTGACGTCAGTGCGCCAGGGGTACATATATTGCAACCGACGCCATTTTCTTCAGTCTTTCTTGCCACGCGGTGCCCGAAGCAGAAGTAGTTCACAAGTGCCAGTCGGCCGACTCCTGAGATTTTCGAATTCGAATTTCAGACCGAAGTCTTCTATAAAGCTAAGTACCCCGTTGGGGAAACTTTTCTTGCCTCAGACTGATGTCAGAAAAAGTTAACAATTGTATTTCTTGTGGGAAGCAAATACCTCATAAGGATTTTCATTCTTATTGCATACCTTGCCTAGGCCCTGATCACGACGTCACTTGTCGTTTTTGTGCTAGATTTAATAAACGTACTATTAAAAGATGATTTGATTTTGCACAACACTTTTTTGGCAGAAAATTTAATTATAATATGCCGTCGGAGCTACCGGCGTGCACAAAAAACGCAGGGATAAGGACCGACAGCCCAGACCTAAGCCCGATTCCGAGGCCTCGGTTGATCCGGTCTCTGGTTCTCTGGTTATCCGTGAGGCTCCACCGCAGACTCTGACTACCGCAGTTCAGGAACCCGAGACCGCTGCGGATATTTTGACGGAATGTACTAAGCCGACGCAGCCTTTTCCTTCAGGCCCTACTGACGATTTACCTTCCAAGGACATCGGTGCTTCTGAAACGCCATCGCTTTCTGAAGGCGTTTTCAGACCGACGACTCTTAGTCAAAACGTTTTCCAAGTCGAAGACTCCTTCCAAATCGAAAAAGGCTTCACTTCAGTCTCCTGTTCAAGGCCCTATGCCTAAGAAACAGATGCTCAAGTTGGCTGAAGATTTGATTTCTCTTATCAGGGGTTCTCAGCCTCCTCCTGACAAAAGGCCTAGACAAGAGGAAGAATCTGCATCCTCTGAACAACTGTCTATTTCTTCGGATTCTTCTGAGAACCAAGACTATTCCTTCTCTCCTTATGAAGATTCTGATGCTGAGGACTCTATTCCCTCAGCTTCCCCTCCAGAAGATTACTCTTTTGGGGAAACTTTACACACTATGAGGGAACATTTTCACTGGGAAGGTCAGGATTACTCTGATTCCAAGAAAAGGCTCAGAGAGTTTCTTTTACTCCCCCAACACAGACCTCTAGCTATCCCTCCGGTGTTGGACATTGTGGATGATGTCTATTTATAATCCAGTTTCAACCCTGACTCTCTGCCTCCTGCCCCGGCCAAGCCTGACAGATACTACAGAGTACCTGATTCCCACAAATTTCTTTATAAAATCCCAGTAGCTGACCAAAGACTATCTCCCAGGGTCCCAAGGGGGATAAGGCTTCCATGGCTAAAATTCCAGTACCTTCTGAAAGGGATTCAAGAGCACTAGACAGATGGGGGAAAAAGGTTTACACCTCAGCCACTTTAGCTATGAGAGCTCTAAACTGTCAATTTCATATGCTTAAGTATTAGCAATTTCTGATCTCTCAGTTAAAACAAAAGATAACCACCCTCCCTCAACAATCTGAATTGAATGAAGTACAGGATTTGTTGCACACCACCAAGCAGGTGGGCAAACATACCTTACAATGTGGGTTTGATTCTTTAGAGGCCTCTTGCAGAGCAGCTGTCACTGGATCAGTTCTACGTAGGCATGCCTGGTTAAAGGAACAAAGTCTGCCTGATCATGTTAAAGCAAAACTACTAGATGCTCCCTTACAGCAGGATGTTCTTTTTGGTGTTAAAGCAGAAGAAGTCTTAAAGAAAATGGAAGATAAGGCAAAATCAATGCACACAGTCAAAGATTTCCTACAGGTACAACCCCCTCACTTCAGCAGAAACTGGCCAACAAAAAATTGGTCCTTTCCAGCCACTGACAGGCCTCAGAGGGGTAAATACAGGCGCCCAAGGGGCGGCGGACAACCACAAGCTCAGTATAAACCTTGCCAATGGGGCACTCCAACCCAGAAGGGAGGAGAAGACAGGTCTCAACCCACCAGAAGGCAAACTCAATGACTTGCACCTCAGCTGGCCAAACAAAGCTCTTTTGTCAGCCCCCCTGGGGGGAAAACTAGCACTATTTGCAGACAACTGGCACATGGTCACAAAGGACAAATGGGTCCTAGACATAATTTTACGAGGATACAGATTCCACTTTCACACCTTGCCAATAAAAGAGGAATGCCAAACGTGCCACAAAATCAAAGGGCAGAGGCTCAAAAAAAATTACAGCTCTCATGGCCATGAGAGCCATTCAAATGGTACCAACTCAAGAGCAAGGCCAAGGATTTTACTCAAGACTCTTCCTAGTACCCAGAAAAGAAAATGCTTGGAGACCAATTCTGGACCTTTCAATTCTAAACACTTACAAGTTCCCAAATTCAAGATGCTAACACTACAGCAGCTACTTCCCATGTTGGGCAAGGAAGCATGGCTGGTAACGTTGGACCTTAAGGAGGCATACCTGCATGTCCCTATCAGACAAAGTTGCAGAAGATACCTCCATTTCATTGCAGGTTCAACCCATTATCAATTCTCTGCACTGCCCTTTGGCTTATCTACTGCTCCCAGAGTATTCACAAAATGCCTGGCGCCAGTAATTGCATACTGCAGACAAAGAGGAATTCAAATATATCCATACCTGGATGACTGCCTCATCCAAGCAGAAAGAAAAGACATTCTCTTACAACATCTGGCTTTTGTGAAGCATCTACTAAATTGTCTGGGGTACACAGTAAACGAAAAGAAATCAAAACTAGTACCCTCACAACAAATGACATTCCTGGGTGCCAGCTTGGACACAACGGCCCAGAAGGCTTATCTTACACCAAACAAGCAATTACAACTGACTCAGTATTTCAAGACAATGGCAACAAAGACCCAATTAACTGCAAGAAAACTTCTGCAGGCTTTGGACTTCATGGCATCTTGCATTCTGATACCATTTGCAAAACTGCATATGAGGAAATTACAGTGGTACCTAAAAAGCGTATGGTCTCAACACAGCCACAGCTTGGACACAGTGATATCTCTCATTCCCTGCCTTCAACAGGAATTTCTATGGTGGGCACAGGCATGTCACCTCAACAAGGGTCAGCCTTTCACCTTGCCCCCACCCAGACAAACTATCACAACAGATGCTTCAGACTATGCCTGGGGGGGCACACATGGCAGGGCAATGCATTCAAGGCCTACGGACTGCAGAACAAAGAAAACTGCACATAAACCAAAAAGAGATGCTAGCTGTACAGAAAGCTCTGACAGCCTTCAAGGATCTACTACAGCCTGGACAACTTGCAATAAAGACGGACAACACCACAGTAATGTGGTACATAAACAAACAAGGGGGCCACAGTCCTACCCTCTTTGCAGGCAAGCAGTAATCTTATGGAACACAGCTCTGGCCTACCAAGTTCAGTTACAAGCTCATTTCCTGCCAGGACAGAAAAACACATTGGCAGACGACCTAAGCAGAAACATCAAAGATCCCCATGAGTGGAAGCTAGACCCACAAATATTTGCAATGATAACTCAAAGATGGGGCCTACCAAGTATAGACCTGTTTGCCAGTCCTCAAAACTGCCAGCTGACAAAACTTTGTACAAGGATATTCCACCATCAGGCTTGGAAAGTGGACGCTCTCTCCTTCAGTTGGAAAAACCTGACAGCATATGCCTTTCCTCCATTACCTCTTCTCACAAAGGTTCTTTTGAAGGTCAAAAAGGAGAAACCTCGAATGATACTCATAGCCCCAGACTGGCCACGCCAGCACTGGTACCCGCTATTGAAGAATATGGCTCACAGCCCACCATGGATATTGCCTCAAATACCTCATTTGCTCACGCAGCAAGACAAGCAGATTCCACACAGCCAGATCAAAACCTTAAACCTGGCTGCATGGCAAATCAATTAAGCATCCAACCAGCCCCTCTTTCACAAGCAGTACTGGATGTTATTCTAGAAGCCAGGAGGCCAAGCACCAGGAAGGCTTACTCGGACAAATGGAAAAGGTTTTCTGCTTGGAACCAAGCTAAAGGCCAAGACACAACTCAGCCTCATAAGCCCCACATCCTGCAGTATTTAGCTGAAATGTTGCATAAAGGACTTTCCTTCTCCTCAATTAAAATCCATGCTTCAGCTATTTCAGCTCACTACGACACAAATCCACCTTTATTTTCAAATCCACTCCTAAGGCAGTTCCTCAGAGGGGCAAAAAACATTAGACCACCTAGAAGAGCTCCTACACCAACATGGGACCTCAACTTTGTTCTGGAAAAACTAACGCTACCTCCCTTTGAACCAACCCTTTCTGCAGACATTCAGTTCTGTCTTGGAAGACTGCCCTGCTCCTGGCAATAACTTCGGCTAGGAGAGTTTCAGAATTATAGGCACTTATGGCAGTGGAACCTTTCCCCATTTTTCATCAAGACAGAGTTTCTCTACGAACTAATCCTTCCTTCATGCCTAAGGTGGTTTCCAGTGTAGCTTTAAATCAAACCATCCATCTACCTACTTTCTTCCCCAATCCACAGAACAAAGGTGAGAGACTCCTGCATTCCTTGGACATTCACAGGCAGCTTTGATACTACTTGGATAAAAACTAAGGCCTTCAGAAAAACTGACCAGCTCTTTGTTTCCTATGCTACAGCTTCTCAAGGGAGGGCCATATCCAAACAAACCATTTCTAAATGGATAGGCCATTGCATACAATTCTGCTATACCCATCATGGGAAATCAGTTCCTCCTACCATTAGATCCCACTCTACCAGGGCAACAGCTACCTCTACAGCCTTTCTCAGGGGGGTTCCAACCAAGGAAATTTTAGAAGCTGCAACTTGGAGTTCTGTACACACCTTCACCAAACACTATCACTTACCTCTTTACTCTAAGTCCAGGGCAGGCTTCGCCATTGCAGTTCTGCAGGGCCTCATTGCCTCCACTAACCCTCTATGATGCCTCCACCCTACCTTAGGTTTGGGACTCGACCCAAGTGTGATGACTGCAGCAGGGTAACACGATGAACATAGTACAGTTTTGTACCTACCATTAATGTAGATGTTCGAGTGTTCACCCTGCTGCAGTCCAGGTTACCCTCCCTCCAACCCCTCTCATCTACTGGCTAAATCTTTGCTATGCCTTACTGATGTATTTGCTTATAGCTGAAGGGATTTTGTGTTTGTACAGTGTTCTCACCTATTGGTACTAATTTGGATCACCTTTTTGGGGGCACCTGACATCTGGGGCAAGAAAAACTGAAGAAAATGGCGTCAGTTGCAATATATGTACCCCTGGTGCACTGACGTCAGGGATGAGGCGACAGCAACCGACGTTGGACCATGACTTTGGAAATCCGTCCGACTGTGGGACCGCCTGATGACAGGATAACCCAAGTGTGATGACTGCAGCAGGGTGAACACTCGAACATCTACATTTATGGTAGGTACAAGACTGTACTTTCCCTTGGAAAAACACTATCGGCCTACTCTAAGTTGGCAGGCAGAGTATGGGAATACCTTCCACATAGCATTCCTTTTATATTTCTAACAAAGCAGCTAGACCCCTCTGAGGGTTATAGGGTAAGTAACCGAGAGACTGGTTCTCCTCCCATGTTTAGCAAACACTTTTCAGTGACTTGTAACTCCAGAAAAGAAACCAAAGATAGCACTGGTACTGCTTCCTTTTCATCCATGAATTGTGCTAATGGCCTCAGTGGGGGAACCACCTCTGCTCTGGGGATAGTCAAAGATCTGCAAGTCATACCAGGAGGAGGATCATCTGCCTGTGACTTAATTCCCTGTGATAATGGATGATACTACAGCAGTACAGCTAGTGTGTGACTATTTCCTGTTAAGCTGGGTATGCTAACAAACTATATTATCTTTAAAAAGATTCTTCCACAGCAACATTGGATGTGAAAGTTGCATACTTTGCTACTCCTGTAAGATCAGTATACTGACAGTATCAAAGATGCAGTATGGCTCACTTTCAATTTATAGCTCTGCCATTTAGTCTACACACAACTCTTTGTGTATTTATCAGATGTTTAGTACCAGGTTTTGTACACTTCAGAAACAGTACATTAGTTTTTCATATTTAGATGATTGCCTGCTAGTAACTCACTTTCAGGAAAAAAACTGTTCTACATGTTAGAAGAGACATTGCCTTGACACATACTGTGGGATTCACCATAAATGACAAGATTATGCATTTTTTCCTGCCATTTCAGACACATTCCTGGGTTCCTTTATAGACTCTGTCCAGATGAGTCTTTCTTACCTAGACAAACAAAAGGAGATATTTCAGTCTTTGATGACGAGTATCTTGCAACAATATACCAATACAACAGCATAGCATGTAAGGGCTTTGGGATTACATAACCTGTACTGTTCCATTCTTTATGTAGACCTCTATAATGATTTTACTGGATTCTCATTGTTTTTAATCAAGCAACAGACTCCTAGAAGCATTGATACCACTCTTTCAGTCAGTAAGGACAGAGTTTTCCTAGTGTATAGTTCCAGTCCACCTACCAAAAAGGGATCCCTTTACTACTGCCAGCAGATTCTCAGTAGTTAAGTCTTCAGATTTTGCTCGGAGACTCACATCAGCAGTTCATTCCAATCAAGGACTTCCTAAGAAAGTTCTATTCACATCATCCTTACAGAAATAAAAGTGGTATGTAGAACCTAGACACTTTCAGGACGTCTTTCTGCCGGGTCACTTTTGAATCAACATAGTCAGAATAGACAGTACTGCAGCAATTTGGTATATCAACAAGTAAGGAGGCATTGTATCTTTCCAGCTTTGTAAGGAGACTGAATATATAATTTGGTTTCAGCTCTTTAACACAACCTGGAGCTGTCAGCAGTATGCCTCCTAGATGTACATAACCATTTAGTAGAGTCCTTCAACACACAGATGAGTCTTGCTCATAAGTCAAAACTGGAACCTTGCTAAACTCTGGCAAATAGTACAGAAATGGAGAATGCTGGTGGTAGACCTACTAGAAACACATTCACAATCAGCTTCAAGATTTTTTTTTTTCTTATTCATTATAAAACTGGAAAGTGAATGTCTTTCATTCATATAGACAAATTCTGCTATGCATTTCTGATTCATTCCCATGGATTCTGAAGGTCCAACTCAAAACAAAGCAGAACAAAGTGAATATTATTCTCACGGCTCTTCCTTCGTCAAAACTATCTTGTTTCCTTTTTATGAAGTTAACCAGTCTTCCTCCATTGCATTTGCCTCAGTACAGGTGCTCACTAATGCAACAGGAGGTCAAAGTACTGTACCAAGATACAAAATCATTCATTTTGGAAGGCAGAATTTTAATTCCTGAGTCATTCTGATTCATGTAAATATTAAATATCCTAAAAGAAGCTACAAGATCTTCTTGAAGGAAATCTTATCCATCAGAAATGAAAATGATTCATTTCCTGGACATCTTTTATAGAGTTGGACTTGTACTGTCAAATATAAATTACATTAGAGAATGGGCAAACTGTACATCACCACCCTGACTGGAGAATGAATGTTCTCCAGCAGGCTGTTAATATACAAGTTATGCCCTCTGAAAAACGAGACCACTACTTCATGGCAGCATATCAAGCTGCTGTGGAGCTCAGACTGGAAAAAAAACTAACAGCTACCATTATTTTACACTCACTAAGCAGCACTTCTGCTGTTTAACGTGTATAAATGTGAAAAAAAAATGAAATTTAAAAATGTGTGTGTTTTTGTGCAAGTGTATGCATGCATGTGAGTGAAAGCTAAATCAATCAAGCTGTTATTTTACACTCACTAAGCCAGACCTCAGTGCTTTTTGTGAGACTGCAGTACAGTGAAGATCAGAATATTTGCCCATTGCGCAGCCCCCCACAATGAGTTCAAGGTCCAGCATTTTCGCTCTTTAGAGCGTTTACAATTTTGATCTTTTGTTCTTCTAATATAGACCCATATGTGTGTGTTTGTTTCTGTCTGCATGTGAGTGAATGCGTGCATGAAAGCAGAAGACTGTGTATGAGAGAGTGAACAGTGAGATTGTTCCATTATTTTACACTCACTAAGCAGTGCTTTTGCTGTTTAGCGAGTGTAAAGTAAAAAAGAAAGGAAACTTAGTGTATGTATGTCTGTGTGAGAGTGTATGCAAGCAGAGGAGACTGTATGTGTTTGTGTGTGTGTGTGAGAGAAGACTAAGAGCGATCCCTGGCAGCAACAGTTAAGGGGTCTGCATACTTCTTGATCTCTTACCTCAGCATATCTTGATAAGAATAAAGTAAACTGGGGACGAAGGCTAGAAATAGCAATACATTTTTACATGATCCTGTTATAAAATCACAACATTACTTCAACATTAGGATTTGTGTCAGCTTGCATTTTCTAAAGTAGAGGTGTGTGTACGTGCACGTGCATGAGAGAGAACCACTGGCAATAGTAGAAAAGAGGTCTACATACCTCTTGACCTTTCAGCTAAAGAAATATGGATAAATAAAATAAAGGGAGAAAAAAGTCTCAAAAAATAGGAATGGATTGTAGTTATTGTTCTTATAAAAATTGTTTAAATAACAGGATTGTTAATTGATTTGAATTGATTGAGAATTGTTAGAATGAATTTTCTAAATTAAATGAAAGTCTGAAACTCAAATCTGTCATCATTAGAGATATCAAGCTCTAATAAATGGCAACAAAACAAATGTTTTAGGAGAAAGGAACCGAAAAAAGTGTTACATTTGAGAAATAAAATCTACCTCCAACACTATTAACATATACTACAGCAAATTTGAAACATTAGGCAGAGGAACTGTTTTATATCAAAAATATATATAAAAATACAGTACTTAAAAAAAAATAAGTAAAACACAACAATTTTGCAAAAAGCCCATTCTCTAAGCTCAAAAATGCTCTCTAGGGTGTGTGTTAATGTGTAATCAATGCCCTTCCAGGGGTGTAGAGGCCCTCCACCAACAGCATTGGGCTTCATAACACCCTGAGTGGGCATTAATTACACGTTAAAACAGGCCCTGTCAGGCATTATTACTTGCTTATTTACTTGTTTGTGTTGTAGGAGGCAGTGGACTGATCCAGAAAACAAGGGTCCCCAGCCAGTGAAATACAACAAAGGTAAGACGACATAATATACTGAGGTAAAAACAAAATCAAAAAGTAATTTTGACAATAAACTAGCAGTACAGCACAGAGTAGCAGCAATGAGTTGAATACCATTTTATGTATAGAAACACATTGATTAAATATTCCTGTTACATCAGACAGTACAGTTGCTATCAGCTTGAAAAGTATATTTATTAAGGCTGTTACACACACACCACAGCAGTGTGTGGAGGCTTTGAATGTCTTGTTTTGTAAAGGGAGGAGAGGCAGTGAACTTAGTTGTTAAAGAGGAATTAGGAAAATGACAAAATATTCGTGGCTAAGTGTAGAAGAGAAGATGAAGTACAGTTAAAAGGGGGCTTAGGCTCAACAAAATGAGGGCCTAAGTGACTAGCAAGTGTCTGGAAGCAGCTGCAAACAGATATTTTTAGGTGGTGAGTTAAATTGTTTATAAACTGGCAGTAAACAAAGCAGTTATGGATATCAGTAGGAAAAGCATCTTGGAGTTTAGGAACAATAATTGTGAAAGTATGGTTAGATTTTGAGCAGGTCTGAATGTTAACCATCCTTTTGTGCCCAACCTAGCATATTTTATCAAGATGCATCTTATTACAGTTTCAGCTTGTGTTTCAGTTTTTCTTTAAATGATAGCAAACTTGTTTGAGCTTTTTGGAATGGTGCTTTGCATTATTTAAATACCTCCAGGAATGCATACATCTCTTCCCTGTGATTTGAATTAAATGTTGGGCAAAAAAATAAAAAAAAATATTTCCTTTTTCAGACAACTTTCCTGGAAATCCTTTTCCTTAATGCATTAACCTTGGGCAAGAGTATTTCAAAATTATAAGTCCTGTTGTTCAAGGGCTCCTTAAATGGTGTTTTATAATCAGCGGCTGTTGTTGAAAACTGAAGCCATGTTCTTTTTTCTTCAACTTTTTATTGCATTTTAAATCAATATGAAATAAATTTGCAAAACCAAATTTTACGTAATTTTCTCCAAGACCAGTTATTTTACTTGTATTAAAATAATCCAAACATCCAGTGGTATAAGCTATAGGAAACATCAAGAATAATAAATGTCTGACCAAACAATTACTAGTCATCACTTTCTTAAACATATTTCGAATATAGTTAATACAAGGGGTATAGACAGATACATTTCTGGTGTTCATACAATAATCTTTTAAGACCTAAAATATTTTAATGCCAAAGGGAAAATTTAAATGTATTCCCAAAATAGTATTTGAAATTAAAATTGTTTCGTATAATAGCTTCCAATTTGAAGTATAGGAGGAATTTAGGCAATGACTCACTATATTTATAATAGCAGATTTAGAATATAATTCAATATTAGGAAACCCAATCCCATTCTCATACCAACTTCTTATATAACAATCAATGGGTATTCTTGGTTTTTGGGGATACCATATAAATTTAAGTAATACAGAATTTAACTGCTTGATAGTTTTTTTTAGAGGGAAGTAAAAACAATGACTGAACAAGATATAACATTTTTAGCAAAACTGTCATTTTTATCAATGTAAGTCTACCATTGATCAATTCTTTTTCCAATTTTTGGTTAGTTTTAATATCTTATTAGTTAAAATTTTATAGCTTAAGAATACAGATTCTTTCCAATTAAGTTTTATAATCATTACAGAGTACTTAAGTTGAATATTCTCCCAGTTGAATTCCTTATAATTTCTAGAAGAGGTATTTACTTTATTTATCAACAATGTTTCTGTTTTGTTATGATTAAATTTTAGGCATCTAATCTTTTCAAAGTATTTTATTGCATCAATAATGTGTTCTGATGAAGATTCAATGTTACCACTAGTTAATGAAATATCATTTGTGAATGGTTGAATTTTAGAGCTATAATTATTTATGGGAAACCCCTTTCTTTTAATATTAGTTCTGATGTAAGTAACAAAGGGCTGTATTGACAATGCAAACAAAGTTGATAACCGGCAACCTTGTTTTGTTCCTTTTAATGTTTTAAGGAACTACATAGAAACAATCCAATTTTAACAAAAGAAAACGTATTAACTTCATTATTAACTCTATGAACAAGTTATATTCTTTAAGAACTTTATGTAAATCTGTCCAGTTGACCAAATCAAAAGCTTTATCAACATTTAGGCTTGTTATTGAAAGTTAATTATTTTATTCTTATTAGCAACAGCTATCAAAAATAAAAGCCTAATGACGTTATATTGTACTTTTCTATTTAAAGTAAAACCAGTTTGATAATTTTCAACTAGATTTGACATCGTATGATTTAATCTTTTTGCTAAAATGGACATTGACATTTTATAATCGGCATTTAAAAGAGCTATGGGGTGATAAGATGTGCATAACTTTGAATCCTTTTCTTGTTTCAAAATAGGACATATCAATGAGAATTCCCAAGAAGGAGGGATATTTAATGAAGTTCTAATCTCATCAAATGCATTTAATAATTTCCTTAAAATATTATCCAGAATTATTTTATATATCTCTGAAATTAAGCCATTTAGGCCAGGATCCTTATTTTTTTTTACATTTTAAATTTTTTCTTTCAGTTCTGTGAAAGAAATTGATTTGTTTAGTCTAGCATTTTGTTCTTTTGTTCATTTATATTTTCCTTAAACTATCAAGTCACTGTTATCTAGAGTTGAATTACTATTATTAATTGCTTCATAATGTTTCCTAAAGGCTTCTGATATATCCTTTTAAATCTATTGCCTTTTTAGTTTTATTATTTATTTTATATGCAATATATTTAATATGATTTACATTATTTAATGTTTTTGATGTAATAGTTAACCTGTATACATTTTAGGATTAACAGAGTAAATTTGTAATTTAAGTTTTTCCATATTTATTGAGACTTTATAAATTAATATATTGGTGTATTTCTGATTCAATGTATTCTATTATTGGGTTTTACATTTAATTTATCAATTTTTGACTGTAAGGCAATTAACTCATTTCCCATTCCTTTTTTTTAAAAGATCTGAACAAGAAAAGTAATAAAATGGTTGAACAGCAATCAAGAGCAGACACTGTAAAATGACAAAAATTATAATAACGAAATAAACCAGCACTGCTGCCACAGCTCTCTTCATAAACTCTAATGTACACTAAAAAAAAAAAAATCAGATAAAAGAATAAAATTTAATTTTATTGTTTTATCTGCATTTTTTAGTTTATGAAGCGAGTCGTAGCAGTAGCTCTGGTTTATTTAGTTATATTTTTTTAAAAGATACCAACTCTAAGTCCTACTGTATCTCTCTCTCTCTCACTCTCTCTCTATATATATATATATATATATATAGGCTTTTAATGTATCCCATAAAATAACATTAGTAACTTCACCACTGTTATTAAAATCCATAAACAATTTTAATTCTTTTAAAAACACTCTTTAAATCCTTTAATTTTTATTATATAATCTAGAATTCTTTGCCAAAAAACTAAGTCATTAGATTTTAGATTAAGATTAAACATAATAGCATTATTGTCATCAGATATAAAAACTTTATATTTGTTTGGTACCAAAACTGAGTGAATGAATAATGAATATAATTCAGGGAATTTTCCAATTTTAATTCATGAATATCTCTTATACTCATTGTAATAATAAATTGAAATAATTCAATTGTTTAGCAGTGGCTGATATTCTTTTTTGTTGTTTTTTTTATGTTTGGTAGTATCTCGTTCTGATGAAATGTGATTAAAGTCACTGTCCAATAAAACGTTTCCTTTTGCATGTAAGGTTATAATGTCTGAATATTTTTTTGCTTTAGAACAAATTCTAGGAATCCAATAGACATTTACAAATGTGTAAAATTTCTTATTGATCTCAAGTACTATCAGACCAATCATACAATTTTTATCAGAATAAGTCAGCTACTCTAGGCAGTCAAAGATTTTTTTCCAAAATATAATGGTGCCTCTCCTTTTACACCTATAATGTGAGTCTGCAAGTATTGAATACTTTTTGAATATCAAGTTATTTAAGTCTTCTTTCAATAAATGCATTTCTTACAAAAATACTACATTGACTTTATTATAAGATATTTAAGTAAACTACCTCTTTTCATGGGATTATTAAGACCATCTACATTTATATACTGACATCTTTAAAATATAATAATTCTATTAAAGTTGAATAATGGTTTTGAAACAAATAACCATGATTAACTTTAACTTGTTTTGCTATGGACAAAACCATGACTCTAGCTAATAACATTCTAATTATAGTAATATTTACATCACCTAGCATGGAATGAAATTTTCCTGGCTTGATGACATGAATCACCCTAAACCATTGCCTTAATATTAGTCGATCCTTCCTGCTGTTACTACCTCTAAAAATTAGCTGTTTAGCAACATGCATTAGAACATAAAGCTTTCTCCACTAACAATCTGTTTCCCAATATCTAATTTCAAACTTTAGTATATGTAAAATCAAATAGTGTTAAATATACAGGCAGTCCCTGGGTTATGGACATGCGACATGCGTGC
Organism: Protopterus annectens; assembly: GCF_019279795.1. Taxonomy (NCBI): domain Eukaryota; kingdom Metazoa; phylum Chordata; order Ceratodontiformes; family Protopteridae; genus Protopterus; species Protopterus annectens. Next base: position 20,861,650 of record NC_056746.1, read on the forward strand.
AACCCATAGATACGAATGGGCTGCTGCAATGTTGGAAATAATGTGAAAAAAATTAAAATCATTAAAGTTGTCCAAATCTGTGCGAGTATGTGAGAGAGAGAGTGAGAGGAATGTGTGAGTGAATGCAGGTATGAATGAGGAAGTAATAGTGTGTGAGAGAGATCAGAAGAGTAAGTGTGATGTGTGAGTGAATGCAGGTATGAATGAGGAAGTAATAGTGTGTGAGAGAGATCAGAAGAGTAAGTGTGATGTGTGGTGAATGCAGGTATGAATGAGGAAGTGACTGTGTGTGTGAAAAATCGAGATAGTGAGAGCAATGTGTGAGTGAATGCAGGTATGAATGAAGAAGAGACTGTGTGAGAGATTGGAAGAGTGAGAGTGATGTGTGAGTGAATGCAGGTATGAATTAGGAAGAGACTGCGTGTGAGAGATTGGAAGAGTGAGAGTGATGTGTGAGTGAATGCAGGTATGAATTAGGAAGAGACTGCATGTATGAGAGAGAGTAAAGAGTGAGAGAAAGGGAATGATCCCCTGGCAGCAGTTAAGAGGTGAGTGGTTGCATAAGAGGAGGGGATTAGTTATGGAGTAGGTTAAGTAGGATTAAGAATGTGTGTGTTATACCTCTAAACCTCTTAGAGCAGGACATCTGGACAAAGCCATAAATAAACATGGGACAAATGACCAAATAGGGACAGTTTTAATAAATATTGCTCTTATAAACTTAGAAAGTTGATAGAATAACAGGTTTTACATTAGCATGAATTTTCTGAAGGGTATGAATTCTGAAACTCAAATGCTTGTCATTATTTTCTAAGTTCAGTCTTTAATGATTTGACACTACGTTTGCTAAACAACCACAATTTTATGAAAAATGGACCAAAAATATGAGGCAAAAATCTGGATATTCTGTGAAAATCTGTACAGTTAAGAGGTATGGTTTGTGTGTGAAAAAGTCCTTATAAACACTGCATTTAAAACAAGATGTCTTAAAACAGCTTTGTTAAAGGGAAGTAAAGAAGCATAGCTACAGTATACAATATTATGTTTAAGATTTTTTTGCAAGTGTTTCTAAAGTGTTTTATATGCAAAGAAAAGTAAAATAAATACTAGACTGAGACAAACATTTGACTAAGTGACATTTAATAAGAACCATATGTACAACTTGCATACACATTTGACTTAAGGACAGACTGAAAAATGGATCTGGTCCTTAACCTTGGGGATTGCCTTTAAGTGAATCAATTTTCTAATGATATAGTTAAATGAAACAAATTCCCCAACAGAATTTTTAAAAAATTAAGATTAATAAACTATTAAATACTCATGTTTTATCATTTCACAATAAATATGTCTTAAGCTCTTACTTCATGCAACATATTTTATCTTTTAACTCTTTTGGATTTCAATATAAATGCATATTGTATATACTAAAGAATCAGCCTGCTATAAATAAACTGTATTTATATGTTTTCCTGTCCATATTCCACAGTTCAGAAGGTGGTTACTAAATAATGAGTCCTTTCCATTTATGCCAATATTTATGTATGGTGCTACTATAAATATACTATAAATGAATTGAATAAAATACTATAAAAAGTGTACTATGAGCATTTAAACACACAAGATTGAAAATGAAAGTACCTGCATTTTTTGCCAACTGATGTAATAAACGGAGTGCTTACTTCATTCTTGATGACACTGTTACAATGGGAGCAGGCGTCTCCTCTGGTTGATAAAAATATGCCTGACCTGTGTATAAGACTAAAGGGACTAAAAACATTTATCATGTGTTCTTATAGTAACCATTGTATGTATTTTAACACCTTAAATAACCCAGTAGGATCATAGGGAGATTACTAAGCTATTGGCCCTGAGGCCCTTATAAGCCTAGCCAAGAGTTCAGCCCATGTTTAGACAAATCAGCACCTGATGCCCCTGTCCAGCAGGGACACAGGTGGAATCCCAGGGGTATATTTTCTGATGTTCATCGTGTTACCCTGCTGCAGTCATCACACTTGGGTTATCCTGTCATCAGGCGGTCCCGCAGTCGGCCGGATTTCCAAAGTCTTGGTCTGACGTCGGTTGCTGTCACCTCATCCCTGACGTCAGTGCGCCAGGGGTACATATATTGCAACCGACGCCATTTTCTCCAGTCTTTCTTGCCGTGCGGTGCCCGAAGCAGAAGCAGTTCGCAAGTGCCGGTCGGCCGACTCCTGAGATTTTCGAATTCGAATTTCAGACCAAAGTCTTCTATAAAGCTAAGTACCCCATTGGGGAAACTTTTCTTGCCTCAGACCGATGTCAGAAAAAGTTAACAATTGTATTTCTTGCGGGAAGCAAATACCTCATAAGGATTTTTATTCTTATTGCATACCTTGCCTAGGCCCTGATCACGACGTCACTTCTTGTCGTTTTTGTGCTAGATTTAATAAAAGTAATATTAAAAGACGATTTGATTTTGCACAACACTTTTTTGGTAGAAAATTTAACTATAACATGCTGTCGGAGCTACCGACTACCGGCGTGCACAAAAAGCCCAGGGACAAGGACCGACAGCTCAGGCCTAAGCCCGATTCCGAGGCCTCGGTTGATCCGGTCTCCGGTTATCAGTGAGGCTCCGACGCAGCCTCTGACTACCGCAGTTCTGGAACCCGGGACCGCTACAGATATTTTGACGGAATGTACTAGGCCGACGCAGCCTTTTACTTCAGGCCCTTCTGACGATTTACCTTCCAAGGATGTCGGTACTTCTGAAACGCCATCGGTTTCTGAAGGTGTTTTCAGACAGACTACTCTTACAGTAAAAATGTTTTCCAAGTCGAAGACTCCTTCTAAATCGAAAAAGTCTTCACTTCAGTCTCCTGCCCTATGCCTAAGAAACAGATGCTCGAAATGGCTGAAGATTTGATTTCTCTTATCAGGGGTTCACAGCCTCCTCCTGACAAAAGGCCTAGACAAGAGGAAGATTCTGCTTCCTCTGAACAACTGTCTATTTCTTCAGATTCCTCTGAGGACCAAGACTATTCCTTCTCTCCTTATGAAGATTCTGATGCTGAGGACTCTATTCCCTCAGCTTCCCCTCCAAAAGATTACTCTTTTGGGGAAACTTTAAACACTATGAGGGAACATTTTCACTGGGAAGGTCAGGATTACTCTGATTGCAAGAAAAGGCTCAGAGAGTTTCTTTTACTCCCCCAACACAGACCTTTAGCCATCTCTCCTGTTTTGGACATTGTGGATGATGTCTACTTAGAATCCATTTTCAACCCTGATTCTCTACCTCCTGCCCTGGCCAAGCCTGACAGATACTACAGAGTACCTGATTCCCACAAATTCCTTTACAAAAGCCCAGTAGCTGATCCAGAGACTATCTCCCAGGGTCCCAAGGGGGCTAAGGCCTCCATAGCTAAAAATCCAGTACCTTCTGAAAGGGATTCAAGAGCACTAGACAGGTGGGGGAAAAAGGTTTACACCTCAGCCACTTTACCTATGAGAGCACTAAACTGTCAATTTCATATGCTTAAGTATCAGCAATTTCTGATCTCTCAGTTAAAACAAAAGATAACCACCCTACCTCAACAATCTGAAATGAAAGGAGTACAGGATTTGTTGCACGCCACCGAGCAGGTGGGCAAACATACCTTACAATGTGGGTTTGATTCTTTAGAGGCCTCCTGCAGAGCAGCTGTCACTGGATCAGTTATACGTAGGCATGCCTGGTTAAAGGAACAAAGTCTGCCTGATCATGTTAAAGCAAAACTACTAGATGCTCCCTTATAGCAGGAAGTTCTTTTTGGTGTTAAAGCAGAAGAAGTTTTAAAGAAAATGGAAGGTAAGGCAAAATCAATGCAGACAGTCAAAGATTTCCTACAAGTACAACCCCTCGCTTCAGCAGAAGCTGGCCAACAAAAAATTGGTCCTTTCCAGCCACTGACAGGCCTCAGAGGGGAAAATATAGGAGCCCAAGGGGTAGAGGACAACCACAAGCTCAGTATAAGCCTCGCCAATGGGGCACTCCAACCCAGAAGGGAGGAGAAGACAGGTCTCAACCCACCAGAAGGCAAACTCAATGACTTGCACCTCAGCTGGCCAAACAAAGCTCTTTTGTCAGCCCCCTTGGGGGGAAAACTAGCACTATTTGCAAACAACTGGCACATGGTCACAAAGGACAAATGGGTCCTAGACATAATTTTACGAGGATACAGATTCCACTTTCACACCTTGCCAATAAAGAGAGAAATGCCAAACCTGCCACAAAATCAAAGGGCAGAGGCTCAAAAACAAATTACAGCTCTCATGGCCATGAGAGCCATTCAAAGGGTACCAACTCAAGAGCAAGGCCAAGGATTTTACTCAAGACTCTTCCTAGTACCCAGAAAAGAAAATGCTTGGAGACCAATTCTGGACCTTTCAATTCTAAACACTTACAAGTTCCCAAATTCAAGATGCTAACACTACAGCAGCTACTTCCTATGTTGGGCAAGGAAGCATGGCTGGTAACATTGGACCTCAAGGAGGCATACCTGCATGTTCCTATCAGACAAAGTTGCAGAAGATACCTCCATTTCATTGCAGGTTCAACCCATTATCAATTCTCTGCACTGCCCTTTGGCTTATCTACTGCACCCAGAGTATTCACAAAATGCCTGGCACCAGTAATTGCATACTGCAGACAAAGAGGAATTCAAATATATCCATATCTTGATGACTGCCTCATCCAAGCAGAAAGAAAAGACATTCTCTTACATCATCTGGCTTTTGTGAAGCATCTACTAAATTGTCTGGGGTACACAGTAAACGAAAAGAAGTCAAAACTAGTACCCTCACAAAAAATGACATTCCTGGGTGCCAGCTTGGACACAAAGGCCCAGAAGGCTTATCTTACACCAGACAAGCAATTACAACTGACTCAATATTTCAAGACAATGGCAACAAAGACTCAATTAACTACAAGAAAACTTCTGCAGGCTTTGGGCTTCATGGCATCTTGCATTCTGATAATACCATTTGCAAAACTGCATATGAGGAAATCACAGTGGTACCTAAAAAGCGTATGGTCTCAACACAGCCACAGCTTGGACACAGTGATATCTCTCATTCCCTGCCTTCAACAGGAATTTCTATGGTGGGCACAGGCATGTCACCTCAACAAGGGTCAGCCTTTCACCTTGCCCCCACCCAGACAAACTATCACAACAGATGCTTCAGACTATGCTTGGGGGGCACACATGGCAGGGCAATGCATTCAAGGCCTATGGACTGCAGAACAAAAAAAACTGCACATAAACCAAAAAAAGATGCTAGCTGTACAGAAAGCTCTGACAGCCTTCAAGGATCTACTACAGCTAGGACAACTTGCAATAAAGATGGACAACACCACAGTAATGTGGTACATAAACAAACAAGTGGGCACACATTCCTACCCTCTTTGCAGGCAAGCAATAATCTTATGGAACACAGCTCTGGCCTACCAAGTCCAGTTACAAGCTCAATTCCTGTCAGGACAGAAAAACACATTGGCAGATGACCTAAGCAGAAACATCAAAGATCCCCACGAGTGGAAGCTAGACCCACAAATATTTACAATGATAACTCAAAGATGGGGTCTACCAAATATAGACCTGTTTGCCAGTCCTCAAAACTACCAGCTGACAAAATGTTGTACAAGGACATTCCACCATCAAGCTTGGAAAGAGGACGCTCTCTCCTTCAGTTGGAAAAACCTGACAGCATATGCCTTTCCTCCATTACCTCTTCTCACAAAGGTTCTTTTGAAGGTCAAAAAGGAGAAACCTCGACTGATTCTCATAGCCCCAGACTGGCCACGCCAGCACTGGTACCCACTATTGAAGAATATGGCTCACAGCCCACCATGGATATTGCCTCAAATACCTCATTTGCTCACGCAGCAAGACAAGAAGATTCTACACAGCCAGATCAAAACCTTAAACCTGGTTGCATGGCAAATCAATTAAGCATCCCACCAGCCCCTCTTTCACAAGCAGTACTGGATGTTATTCTAGAGGCCAGGAGGCCAAGCACCAGGAAGGCTTACTCGGACAAATGGAAAAGGTTTTGTGCTTGGAACCAAGCTAAAGGCCAAGACACAACTCAGCCTCATATGCCTCACATTCTGCAGTATTTAGCTGAGATGTTGCATAAAGGACTTTCCTTCTCCTCAATTAAAATCCATGCTTCAGCTATTTCAGCTCACTACGACACAAATCCACCTTTATTTTCAAATCCTCTTCTAAGGCAGTTCCTCAGAGGGGCAAAAAAACATTAGACCACCTAGAAGAGCCCCTACACCAACATGGGACCTCAACTTTGTTCTGGAAAAACTAACGCTACCTCCCTTTGAACCAGCTTTTTCTGCAGACCTTCAGTTCCTATCTTGGAAGACTGCCCTGCTCCTGGCAAGAACTTCTGCTAGGAGAGTCTCAGAATTACAGGCACTTATGGCAGTGGATCCAAAAACACCAGCACAAGGAGAGTAAATCCAAACACAAATTCCACGCACTTTACCAGTTGCCTTTTATTAAACGATCTGGTACTTCGGCCTTTCGCCTTCAAAGGATCACAAAAAATGTGTATTTTTTCATGTATATATATATACATATATACACAAGTTAATAACAATTATCACAAGCACCTAGCATCAATTAATCAGTCGATGATATAATCACAAATTTAAAGTGACATTTAGAATAAATTAGAAAGAGGAACAATGTATCACAATAAACCACATAAGAAATGTTAAATAACATACATAATAATAATTATTATGGCATAAATTAAATACCTAATTCCAAATTAAGTCCATGGGGCTTCAGAGTTTTAAATTTTAGAATCATTTTAGTCTCCAATTCAAGTAATTTATAGGCATAATTCCCCCCTCCTCCAATAAAAAATGGTTTACCTAGTACACAAAATCTCAAACTAGTTGGGCAACCATCATGTTTATCAAGAAAATGTTGGGCCACAGGGCTAATTTCGCTATGGTTTCTAATGTCTTTTAAATGCTCTAAAATACGAATTCTAACAATCCTTTTTGTTTGCCCTATGTACCAAATGCCTACACATGAACAACCTAGAATATACACTACTCCTATTGATCTACAGTTAAAATAAAATCTAGGAGCAAAAGGTATGCCGTTAATCCTATTTACATTAATTACACTCTCACAAAGACTACAGTGACCACAAGGATGTGTACTTGGAGAAAGATTATGCTTTTCATCCCCTTTCAAGAAGTTATAATTCAATAACTCTCTTAAATTTTTCTCTGTCTTAGGAAAAAGTGATATGTTTAGGAAAAAGATGACCTATATTATCATCCTCATTAATTATATACCAATATTTTCTCACTACCTTCACTAATTCATCAGATAGAGGGGAAAATTTCGTAACATAAAATAACCTCTCCTCATCATTACACTCTTTACTATTAAATACTCTAAGAGTCGATCTATCCGAGGTACTCCTAGAATTTCGATACTCTCAAGAATTATCAACAATCCCAAGTAACCTGTTTTTACATTTTAACAAATGATCTTTATCATAACCCCTCTTACTCAGCCTCAACTCAACATTATTTAATTCATTATCCCTCTCCATATCATCACTAGTATGGTCAAAAATTCTTTTAAATTCACCTGAGGGTAATGAATGCAATAAATGCCCAGGATGCATGCTACTCGCATGTAGGAACATATTTACTGAAGTACTTTTCCTAAACGGCCTATAGCCAATACGTTCCTCATCATTATATAGCGTCACATCCAAAAAATTAATCCTTTCCCTATTAAATTCATAAGAGAAGGTTAGTCCATGTTCATTCTTATTTAAAATATCAAAAAAATCACAAATATCACCCCTACAAATCAGAAAAAGATCATCAATAAAACGCTTATATAATACAACGTTCTTTTTATAAAACAGAGTGGGATAAATAAATTGCCTTTCAAAAAATCTCATGTACATAATGGCATATGAGGGCGCAAAGGCAGCCCCCATAGCCGTTCCTTTCAATTGCAGAAAGAATTCATTGTTAAAGCAAAAGTAGTTATGGGTAAGACAAAATTCAAGTAAGTTAACCAAAAAAGTTGTTCTAGGTCCATCACCCAGCATCTCTATCATTGCTTCCAATCCCCATCTTCTACTAATATTTGTATACAGTGATTTCACGTCAATGGTCACCCAATAATAATCCTGACACCATTTCACCTGAGAGAGTTTATCCAACAAATCTTGAGTGTTAGAGATGTGTGCTGTCACTTTATTCAAATGTTTTTTAAGATGAAAATCCAGGAAGATGTTCACATTACTTAACAAAGAACCTATCCCTGATACTATTGGCCTACCTGGGGGTCTTTCCAAACATTTATGCACTTTAGGCAAGGCATAAAAAATAGGTGTCAACGGTTTCTTAATAATCAATTTACAAACATCCTTATGATTAAAGAAACCAAGATGTTCCCCTCGCTCTAATAGAGTTAGACGTTCATTGTTAAATTCCATAACTGGATCCTTTTTCAAGCGCTTATATTCAACCACATTATTTAGTAAATCTTTTACCATTTCACAATAATTTGATTTTTGTAAAATGACCCAATTACCACCTTTATCAGCACACTTAAAAAAGAATTCCCTTTTAATTTTCACCATGCTCTTAAGGGCCATCCATTCATTTTTATTTAAGTTATACTGCTTTTTGTTCTTATAGAATTTATCCAACATTAGTGACAATTCTTTAAACAGAACTTTAAAGAAAGCGGCAATAGCAGGTACCTTAATATTAGGTGTAAATTTACTATCAGAAACCAAATAGGGTAGTGACAATTTTCCATAACCTGTGTGATAATATTCCACAATCTCTGTGTTTTCATCTTCACAAACAAAGTCAGCATCTTCATACTCATAAATAGATACATTTAATAATTCATCACATCATCACACTCAAGATTATTTTCATCTAATATATTATTAACAGGATTAATAGCACTATTCTGAAAATACACCTTCAAGTATAGTTTTCTGATAAACATTTTTAGTTCCATATATAAATCACCAAGGGAGGGAAAATACGTAGGCACAAATTTACTGCCTTTAAGCAACACAGATTTCATGTCATCATTAAGAACCAAACTAGATAAGTTAATAATACATAATGTCCGTTCATTCTGTAGACTCACTTGTTCATTCCTTGAAGCGATTTCTGCCCTTTCTGCCATTCCTTCCCTGACCTGATTTATTGGTTTGAAAGGAATTATTTGTCCTCGAGGAACTTGATGTACCGTTTGCACCCTCAGTTTCCACATTGCCATCATTAATGGAGTCAGCAAAAGTCACATTTTTAGTACCACAAACATTTCCTTCTAGTTCCCCTGAGGACGCTGAGACACTTCGTCACTTCTGTAAACCTCTCCTGACCTTTGACCTACTACGCGTGGGCTCACGTTGCCATGAGAACAGAATACCAGTCTCATAGTCTTTCATATCCCATAAAAGTTTATTTCTTTTATGCTGCAAGATATCAGTTTCTAGTTTGGAAATCTTTTCATTGATTTTAGAAAATTGCATCCTAAAACAGGACTCCTCCACCACCTCGTCCTGTAGATGCAATATTTTACTTTTTAATTTATCGTGTGCTCTTTGGTTCCATTTAACTAATATACGGAGCCATTTCATAGTACACTCTAAAGAAGCCTGTTTCCATTCATCAAATAAATCATGTTCCTCTTCTGAAAATTCAGTCGCGGGAAGTCTATCAATACGTAAGCCTCTGGGAGTTAGATTCAAATTAATGTACTTTTCCAAGAGGTGAGTATCAAGGAACAAAGCAGTTTCTTTAGTCATAAGTCTTTCTAATAATACAAAACGGCCATCTACCTGGCTATTACCACCAACATTCCATGGATCCATATTGGTAAACTTTTTTTCATGCTCACTGACCACATCAGCGAAAAAGTTGGCTCCTGGCATATTCATCTGCCCCGAAGCTCCAGCTGCCTGTGTCATCTTGCAACCAGTAAGTATCTGAATAATGAATAGCAAATAAATCCAAAAACACCAGCACAAGGAGAGTAAATCCAAACACAAATTCCACGCACTTTACCAGTTGCCTTTAATTAAACGATCTGGTACCTCGGCCTTTCGCCTTCAAAGGATCACAAAAAATGTGTATTTTTTCATGTATATATATATACACAAGTTAATAACAATTATCACAAGCACCTAGCATCAATTAATCAATCAGTCGCTGATATAATCACAAATTTGTTTGGATTTACTTATGGCAGTGGAACCTTTCCTCATTTTTCATCAAGACAGAGTTTCTCTACGAACTAATCCTTCCTTCATGCCTAAGGTGGCTTCCAGTGTAGCTTTAAACCAAACCATCCACCTACCCACTTTCTTCCCCAATCCACAGAACAAAGGTGAGAGACTCCTGCATTCCTTGGACATTCACAGTCAGCTTCGTTACTACTTGGATAAAACTAAGGCTTTCAGAAAAACTGACCAGCTCTTTGTTTCCTGTGCTACAGCTTCTCAAGGGAGGGCCATATCCAAGCAAACCATTTCTAAATGGATAGGCCATTGCATACGATTCTGCTACACCCATCATGGGAAACCAGTTCCTCCTACCATTAGATCCCACTCTACCAGGGAAACAGCTACCTCTACAGCCTTTCTCAGGGGGGTTCCTACCAAGGAAATTTTAGAAGCTGCAACTTGGAGTTCTGTACACACCTTCACCAAACACTATCACTTAACTCTTTATTCTAAAGTCCAGGGCAGGCTTTGCCACTGCAGTTCTGCAGGGCCTCATTGCCTCCACTAACCCTCTATGATGCCTCCACCCTACCTTAGCTTTGGGACTCAACCCAAGTGTGATGACTGCAGCTGGGTAACACGATGAACATAGTACAGTTTTGTACCTACCATAAATGTAGATGTTCGAGTGTTCACCCTGCTGCAGTCCAGGTTACCCTCCCTCCAACCCCTCTGATCTACTGGCTAAATCTTTGCTATGCCTTTCTGATGTATTTGCTTATAGCGGAAGGGATTTTGTGTTTGTACAGTGTTCACACCTTTTGGTACTAATTTGGATCACCTTTTTGGGGGCACCTGACATCTGGGGCAAGAAAAACTGAAGAAAATGGCGTTGGTTGCAATATATGTACCCCTGGCACACTGACATCAGGGATGAGGTGACAGCAACCGACGTCGGACCAAGACTTTGGAAATCCGGCTGACTGCGGGACCGCTTGACGACAGGATAACCCAAGTGCGATGACTGCAGCAGGGTGAACACTCGAACATCTACATTTATGGCAGGTACAAAACTGTACTTTTCCCATCCAGTTATCCAAGTTGCACTTAAAAAGGAATAAAGAGGTTCTCTGCTTGATGTGGAGAAGGAGTGTATTCCATAGATGAGGAGTCTCTGGGACACAACTCTGTCCCGCCAACAAGTCTTGTTGATGCTACAGACCAGGTTGAGGCCACGTGTCCAGGTTACTCGAGTGGAGATTGACCTGCGGATATGCAGCAGTTCCATCGAGGTGGGGTCCATGATCACCTTGTATGCCAGACAGAGGTCACCTCTGAGGAGTCTGTATGAAAATGAGTAGAGGGATAGGACTTTTAGCCTATCTGTGTATGGTAGATACTTGAGGCACTGGATTCACCTGGTGAGGAACCTCTGTGGTCTCTCCAGCTGGTGCATGTGCTTTGCGAGGTGCATGCAGAAAAGGGTGTTGCACTCAGTAATGGGCCTTATAAGGGAAGAATACAGGGATTTTATGATGTCCTTGTCTCTGGATGAGATACCTTTACTTATGAGGTGGGCCATATAGAAGGCTTTGCATACAACGGAAGTAACATGGTTGTCAAAAGTCAGGTTGCTATCAACCTGGGTGCCCAAATCCCTCATGACTGGATTGCGTACTTAGTACATTGTTATTAATGTGATAATTTGTGGGGAGATCACTCTCCCCAAAGAGGATGATGCATTTTTTTGGTATTCAGCTTGAGGCCATGTTTTTGGCACCAGTCATTTGTCTGAGTGAGACCCTCTTGGAGGATGTCCACATCACTAGGGGAATTGATGACAGCATCCAGCTTGCAGTTATCTGCAAACTTGGTCAGCCATAGCCCACTGGTTTTGTCCTGCATCTCAGAAAAGTATATCCCAAATAACAGAGGCCCCAAGACAGAACCCTGGGGTATGCCACTTGTTACGTGTCTACTGCTTGAGGTGGTTTCCCCTGTTTTGACTATGTGGGTTCTATCAGTGAGCCAGTTTGCAACCCATCTGGTAACACATGGATTGATGCCTAGTTGAGTTTAGCTATTATGCCTGAGTGAGGAATAGTATCAAAGGTTTTGGCCAGGTCAGGGTAGGTGGTGTGCACCATCTTCCCCTCGTCCATGGCTTTGGTGACCGTCTCAAAGTAGTCGACCAAATTTAGCAGATATGACCTCCCCTTGATGAAGCTAAACTGTGTGGGATCAAGCGTGTGGAGGTTGCCAATGTCCTTGTTAATGTGGTCCATGATAATCCATCCCATGACCTTGCAGATCAGGCTAGTTAGGCTGATGGGTCTATAATTTCCCAGATTGTGGACGCTCCACCTTTGTGTAAAGGGATGACAATGGCTGTCCTCCATTCATCTGGGATGAAGCCAGTTCTCAGGTTTTGGCTGAATAGGTTACCTAATGGTGGTGTAAGTTTGCCTGAGTTCACGTAGGATGCAGCCTGGGATGTTATCAGGTCCCATGGAGGCTGTCATTTTTGCCTTTGAGAGAGCAGGGATGACCTGTTCCCTAGATATAAGGGGAAGTGGCCAGGTACTGGGGATGTCCTGATTTACTGATGGAGGGACAGAGGGGTAAAGTTTTCACTGAATCTGTCAGCCAGCAAGTTTGCTATATCTACGGGATTTGTGTAGGTGTTGTCCTTGACCACCAATTCTGAACAGATCTGGGTGCTTCCTTTGAGGTTGTGGACATATGTGAAGAAGCCTTAGGCCTTATGATTGTTTCTAGTAGATGTGGCCAATTTGGACTCGAAGTTTGCTTTGGAGGATTTCACTAGTGCCCTTATTTGCTTGTTCAGGCTAAGGAGACATTGCTTCCAACTGGACACCTGGTCCTTCTTGGTCTTGGACAGCAATTTTTTCCTTTTGTTATAGAGTTTATTTATTGCAGATGTCCACCAGACCGGCTTACTCTTCCTTGCGGAGAATGATTTAGTCATGTCGGGTATTCCTGATTCCATGCATCTATATAAATGCTCATATAGTGCTTTGGTGTAGTTTTGGATATTGGTGCCAATTCCTACATAAGGGGTAGAGGGTTGTAAAGCTGTTTATACCATTCCTCAGGAGGCTGTAATCAGCTTTGGAGAAGTTTTTATGTCTGATCCTAGCTAGAGAGAGGTTGGGGGAGATGGTGACTTCGAAAGTGACTGCTTTGTGATCGGATCTTACCAGGGAAGATGATAATATAGGGATGCTGCAGTGGTTACTCATGTTGGTTAGTACCAAGTCCAAGATATTATCACCTCTTGTTGGGATATTGACTAGCTGTTCCAAGGCATTTGCATTGACAACATCAAGGAATTTCTGGGCATTTGTGTTCTAGCATAAGTAGTTCTTCCAATCTATGTTTGGGAAGTTAGTCACCCAGGATCAGGGTAAAGAATTGAATCTTGATACATTCGAACAGGTCCAGGTCCAAATAGGCGGATTGGGCATCTTGAGTCAGATTTGGGGGCCAATAACTAGCTATGATTTGAATAGGGGTGTTGTCAATGGTTAACTGCACCTGGAGTGTCTCCTGTGCGTCCTACTGTTTGATCAGTCTGGAGGTGTGTATGTATTTACTGTATATTGAAACTCCACCTCCTTTGGCTTTACTGCCCACAGTTTGGGATCTGAATGTATGATAGGATGAGTAACCAGGTAAGGCTGGGGTGCTTTCTGCAGCTTTGAACCAGGTTATTGTGACTGCACAGATGTCAGCATTTTCCAGGTTTAGGAATGCTTGCAATGAGTGGAGTTTCATGTTTAGACTCCTAGTGTTTAGCAGCATGACCTTTAATTTGTGTTTTGTTGAAATTTTTATGTTGGTACTTTTAACCTCATCACTTTTCCTAAAAATACACTATAGGGGAGGCAACAGCCTTTGCCAGAAGCCTAAAGCCCAGGTGAGACAGATGTAGGCCATATCTGACAAAGCATTTTGGTCTGTCAATCATATCTTCCCAGGCTGTCAGGTACTGGATCCCCCTAGAATGACACCAGAAACTAAGCCAATTGTTAGTCAATCATTTTCTGTTTGTATTGCAGCATCATTCTGGGTGAAAGCAGAATGCTGCTTAAGGCTAGGGACATGCCTTCCTGGAACACATAATCAGCGAGCTCAATCATCTCTCTTCATATAGTCCAAAGAGGTACGTCTCAAGTCATTCACTCCAACATGGACTATGACAGAGTCATAACAGTACCTGTTATTGAGAGACTTAAGTGCGTATGTGATACAGCAGATTCTGGTACCTGACAGGCAACTAACCGTGACTTTCTCCTTATCCAGCCTGGTGAGAGGCACATCTGTGTGTCTCACAGTGGAGTCTCCTATGACTAATATGTTGGGTTTATGGTGAAGCCTTAATGGCTGTGAAGCACAGTTGTGTGAACTATGCATGGTATGCGGTGTGGAGGGCTGTGGAGATCATGTGTGTTTTTGCCTTTGAGGTCTCCTTTGTTTGGGTATGTTTATATGGAAGACCTCCGAATATGTAGGTGTAATGTGTAGGTGTGGGTGGTGGTTGAAGTGTAGTGATTTGTGTTGACAACCTTTAAGGTGCCAGATATAATGGTTTGAGGGGACGAGAGCTTGGACTCTAGATTCCTAATGTAATTGCACCTCTCACAAATTGTGTTCCTAGGTGGTGGTAGCAGATGATTGTCCATGTACAAGGCAGTTGCTACACTGCCTTAGGATGCCCATATCAACCAGACTGGCAGGAGAAACTGTAGGAAATTGTCCATCCATATTTGTCAGAATCTGAGGGAGAAAGGCCAGGGAGAGATAAGGGGTGGGCCTAAAGCCCAAGTGCTTAAGCCAAAACTAAGAACTTAGAATAACACTTAATTTAGACAGGCTATAAACAAACAGTAATAAATGCAACAGAAAAGTTGCAGTTGAACACTTTAGAGAACAGGCAGCAAGCAGCAGGAAAAAGCCAAGCAAGATGAAGTAACAGAGTAGGAGGAAGAAACACAAACTAGAAAAATATAAGCAGCTGAATAAAGTGTCTCTCTCTCTTTTTTTTTTTTTTTTTTATAAAGTAAAAAGGGAGAGAGCAGGAACAGAAGATAATTCAAGGTTAAGGGACTTGGCCTTCCCAAATGATCTCTGTATTACGTAGAATGAGCTAAAGAGATGAGATTGGGAGGAGTGTCCCAGATTATATTTACAGTAGGGGTGGGCAACTGCAAAAGCCACCAACTTTAAGAACACAACAGCAATAAGGGTGCAAGGGTGGGAGAAAAAAAGTTTCAGCACAGATCAGAAAACAAAATTCTGCCAGCAAATACATAAATAATTCAGTCAAGCAAAAATAAAGACAGTGCAGAACTCTGAATACCCCTATTATAACTCAGATTCTGTTATCATTTCCACACAACTTGAATTATTCGTCCCCCTCCCCAAAACACACACACACACACACACACACACACAGTTACTTACTTGAGTAATTTACCCCATGAGTTTTCACGTCAAATGTATACTAAGGATATAAACCACAAAGATCAAAACAGGATTAAAAAGTGAAGAACAATTATGCGTGAAACGCAAGAGAATTACACACAGCTTTGCAATCTCGGAAACTGTTAATAATAGCTGCTTGACATTCTAAATCAGCATTTTATCTGAGTTATCTCTATATACAGAAGTATCCGCTTATAATCAGTCAGCAGAGACCTTACAAAACTAAGTGTAACACTTTGTCAGTAACTCAAAAACTATTGTTTTAAATAAATAATTCATAAAAAATAATGAGTGTGGAAACCAAGCTTGCTTAATCGCTTTTAAACAGTCATTATTATGGCTTCCTATGATCAGTACTTGTATCTGGGAACATCTGTTACATTACTAAAAATATTATCTACTTTAATTTCATCGCTGATAACCATCAGTGATTTTTGACAAACACAGTCTCATTCAGAAAGTGAATACCATAAGGGTGAAGAGCAATCATCTTAGTATAAAATTGATTAGTCATTATGAACTGTGGCATTCCTGTGTCTACCCATTCAGGGGTGGGAGAGAGTCCATGCATAATAAAACCATCCTCAGTACTATTGCTAGTGAACATTTTATATGACTTCACTAATACATCCTGCCAAAAGGAATATTTTCTACTGGGAAGTGTGTCCAAGAGATGTTGCATGTTTAATTCGTAATATTTTGAAAATAGCTTTATCATTACTCTTGCACTATAGCTCTAAGGCATCCCTACTGCAACTGTATTTAAAATCCGTTTACAAAAATTCCATTTTCACACAGGCTAGTGTAGCGTGCATGTAATCAAAAAATGTATTACATTCTTTAAAATACAAAGCAATACCACTGTTCGCCTGTTCTAAAAAAAAAAAAAAAAAAAAAAAAAAACAGCATTAAAAATAGTCATAAAGACATGTATAAACTATGTATTACCACCCTCTCTGGCTTGTTTTCTTCATCTCTCTTTTTTAACTTTCCTTATGCTTTTCCTTCAACCAGTTTGCAGCCTGTCTAACTACACAGGGATCAATTTCGACTGCATTTACTTTATTATGTTGACATGATTTGCAATGAGTTGCATAAGGTAAAATATTTTGGCATGGTGAAAGGTATGCTTTATGAACAGCATGCCCACTGTCAGAAAAGTTTACCACATTCATGAGACAGGATCTACCCTTGAGGAAGCCAAACTTCTGGGGTTAAGTTTGATATGACTTTTGATATCAGAGTTAATCAGGGCTGTTATGATATGCTCCTTGGCCTTGCAAATGAGATTTGTCAGAGCAATGTGTGTGATTTCCAGGGTCAGTGGTGGGGACACTCTTGTCAAGATGCATCAGCAGAGCTGTGCACCATAACCAGGGGACAAAGCTATTTACTATGCTCAGTTTGAATAGATTAAGGAGCAGGTCTGTCATATCTTTAGTGAAATTCATTAGGCAGCTGGGTATATTATCAGATTCCAAGAATGATGTATTTCTTGTTTTTGAAAGTACTTTTAGTTAATGTTCATTGGTAATAACTGGGGGTAAGAGTTCTACATGGATTTATGGGGTTTGTATAGTTGTGGTGAAGTGTGTACTGAATTTGTTTGCTAGGATGTTGACAGTATCCACTGGATCTGAGTAGGTATTTCTATTTTGAATGAGCTCAGATCTATGTTGAGTGTTAGTTCTCATCTTCTTGATGTAATTAAAAAACTTGTAGTTGTTTTTAGCTTCTGATGTTAGTCCGATTTGTGGTGTTGCTTTGTACTGCCATTATTTGAATTCCTCTGATAACGTTTTGATGTTATTCTTGATTTAAGGGACTTTAGTTTTGCTGTATACTTTAAGAAGATTTTCTTTTACCATGTAGTTTGTTTATGCTTTTGGGCCACCGTGTCGGTTTGCTCTTAAAAATCCTATTAAGTTTTGATATTTTTGGAGCAACTAAGTTAATACATTTACTCAGGTGAGAACAGAATTTGTTTACATAACTACTTGTGTCAACATCTTTTTGTACTTCAGTTGTATATGAATTTATGTATGCAGTCACTGGAACAAGATTAATCATGTTATTAATATTTCTCCTCATTTAAATTCAAAGTTTAATAATAACATCTTCAAATGGGTCATATCTTACAATGCTCTATAAATTTCACTAAAATTCACGTATTCAGTTGTATAACTACAGATACTGCCTTGTCATATTGTTAATGCATTACCATAATCCAATACAAACCTCTAATATCAACATTTTCATGTAAGTAATACTTCGTCACAGCATGTAATGTTCAGACAGTGATAAAGGTCTGAATTATTCAGTCATAGAATGTCAGAAAAGGTTTGCTTAATCATATGGCTAATATTTTAAATCCTCAAAATTCATATTGATGAAAACCACCATATGGGTTATATTTAATCATATTCTAGCTTAATTATATAATTTTGAAGGCATCGTAATTACTCTGTCATATAGTTTCTAAATTAGCTTTGAAATAGTACTATTAATACTCAACTTACAGAGTAGAGAGCAATCATGTACCAGTCACCGATATCAAAATTTACCGTTTCCAGTAATATACTGGATGAGCATTCTGGCAAACCTGAACATTTTTCAAAAACATCTCTGTTATGTAGTCTAAGCCTTTCACCTGCACTATGTCTTTCAAAACTGTATCAGTCCAGGGACTATGTACACAATCATCTTTTTCCCCATCAAATCTGCATTCTCTTCTCTCACTTATCTACTGTTTCTCCAGGAATGTAAGTATCTTTCAGAATGTCACTGACCTCTCCGTTGTGTAGATTTGCAAATCTCAGCAGCAGTTATCTTTACTATTGCCTCATTGTGGTTTACAAAAATCAACACACCTCCAATCCAAAACATTTCCAAAGTAGCTGGGAATGTCAGCCCTTTTTACTTGCATTCTCTCATAACTTTCACAGCTAGCATATGATGAATAATTTATTCCACATACACTAGTCTTCCAACAATTGACAGCTTTCTGCTATGTTGCTGTATCTGCCAAAGAGCTTACTGTTTTTTTTAATATGTCAAAAACTCTCTTCCACTATGAAAGACTGGAAAGCAATAGCATGGAAATTGTTTCCACAATCACAACATATCAAACATGTACGTGCTATGCATGGCAATGGCACAGATTATTATTGTTTTTTTTTAAGGTGGCATATCCCCCAGCAATCTGCCACATGTAGGGCAAGCTCCCCACTCCTAAATTTATATGTACCAGTTCCATGGCAGCACAAAACAGTGTGCCATGGTCACTGTTTTCACTTCAAAATGAATACTCAAGTGATTACTGAGCAACCGTGAATTAAGGAAATGAGTCAGCCCAAAAACTCAGTCATTGTAGGTTTAGGCTTCCCATATTTAGCAACTGTCTCCAGTACTGGTAAATGCTGCACCTCTGCAACCCCCCCCCCCAAAAAAAAGAAAAATTTTTGCAAAACCTTCTGCCATTTTGATTTTCACCTAGTTTGTTTCAGAGATTCTTCTTTTTCAGAATTCCATACAAATTTAAGTTTTATCACCTTGCCTTATCCTTGATTTCAGTCCGTTCTTATTCCGTCTGCTCAGTTTGTTTTGCTGTCTTTGCTGCCTTTTCCTGTATCTCAAGCTTTTGATGTTTGGAATGTTCCATATCCATTTGCTGATCCTACAAAACTTTGCATCATGGTTTAGAAATGATAACCCCATTAGGTTCCCCAATGTAATCCTCATCATTTCCAGTCAGTTTCCTCCGAGATATTTAATTACATCAACTTTCTTGGATCCACCATCCGCATTCTTGGATCTCTAGTTGATGCATAATTACCACAGTCCATCTCATGGTTCATATCACTACACCAAAGAGTTTATTATCAGCTGCATATTCCATTTCTTCTATCATCGGTTGGCAAGTGACAATTGCATCAAACAAACTACATTTACTTTAGAATTTAGCAGATTTTAATTTTTCAAATTGCAGGGCAACCTGAGGAGTCAACCAGCTCCACCAAGCATTGAGACTTTACATGGGAGAATAAATCTTAAAGACTTATTGCAGTCCTGACTGAGGGAGGGAGTGTGATTTTTTAAGGGTTCTAAGGTTTAATGAATAAGATGTGCATTGGGACAATGGTCTGGAATGGGCTGTGATCTAGAGTATTCAGCAAATGGTTGGGTAATTGTTTATGTGCATTTTCCTGCAGGAAAAATTAAACTCCAGGATACACTCTGGACCAGGGGTGTCCAACTTATTTTTGGCCCAGGGGCCACTCATACAGCTCGGGGGGGGGGGCACATTACCATGTCCAACCTGTATCTGTATATTCAAAACAGTTTGTTATAGGACATACTGGAAGGCCAAAAAATGCTTCAGTGGGCCAGATTGTAGCCCTAGGGTCACCTATTGGGCACCTCTGTCCTAGTCCTATTACATCTGTCCTGTCAAAGTTTGTTCTGTTCCACGCTTCCTAACCATTTCTCCTGCTCATACTATTCCTTTGCTTCATCATAACATTTTTTTGCCTTTGTGGGTTTGTGCTTTTTTTCACATTGACTAAATTTCTTTCTTTTTTTTTTTTAAACAAGAAACATTTTTATTAAACCATCAGTTACTACATAGGCAATCATTTATATAAATAACAACAAACCACACTGACAGAATCCTAGTTGCAAGAATTTTACATCACAAACCATACTGACACACTCCCAGCTGCAAATAATATGCATCACTTATAATTTACTCAATCTTTGTTACTCAAACATTACATAGCTCATTTAAATCCTGCCGTCTTTTAGACCTCATTCCTCCCTTGAATGTATTGTTCCCACATTCCCATTTTTACATATGTAGTTTGCTCCTACCCTTTTCTAAAGATCTCAATTCAAGTTGTTTTATCTCTGTTACTATATTGCTATATTCACTACTTGCAGTATAATTGGTTTAGATTTTGATTTACATTTTCTAGTAATTGCTTTTTTGGCAGCCACCATTATTAGACACAGCAAGGCCTTACCATGCCTAGGCAATTCCGATTCCATATCATAGCTCAGAAAAATCATCTCCCTTGTCAGACCAATCTGCCCACCCAGCATCTCCAACAGTGCATCCCTTAGGTAATCCTTAAAGTCCACCAACTCACCGCAGTCACAGAAAATATGTTCCCAATTACCTTTTTTCTTCCCTTTCACACCTCCAACATTTACTGTTCTAGATTTTGTTGCATATTTGGGAGATGTACGTATAGCCTCTCATTGTTTCTTTGTGAATTGCTTATCCAATCTCTCTTCCCAATCCTTTCTAACCTCCTCTGATTGATTCTTATAGTTATCGTACAATATTTCATACGCTATACTAATTATTCCCTTTTTAATTGCAGCTTCTGTTAAAAATTTTACCAGTGCTGGTCTTTCGTTTAGGACACTCTTGACTATAAATTTCTTTATACTGTTGCAGAAAGTGAAAGCCTTGAATTCAGGAAGAGGAGGATGCCCCTTTAGCTTAACAAAAGCCCTGATTAAGACTTCCATCTGTCCTAGTTTGTCTTAATTAAAAACTTTGCAATGCTCAAAATTCACTGTCAGGATTCTAGTCCAAACAAGATAACCATAGTAAATTATAATTCTTTCTTTCTTTCTTTTTTCTTCTTGGGGGTGGGGAGGGGGGGGTTGCTTCCTGCTGTCACGTGTGTTGGAACCTTCCCAAGAAAGTCCATTAACCCTCTCCAGCTGAAAGCAGTTACAGTGAAATCTGAAAAAAGAGAAGTTATTCTTCTTCCTGGAGAAAGCTGAGACTTGCAAAAATAGCAACTGTTCTCTTCTTGTGGCAAAACTTGAACTAAAGATTATTAAATCAGACCACAGATGGGTGACCTTTCCTTCAGAACTGGTGGTATATCCCCCTATAAATACATCTGTGTTTAAGGACTTCTCAAAAACAAACCTTCAGTTACCTGATGACCTAAATAAATAAATTCTGCTACAGGCTCCCTCCTATGATGAGTCCCACTGTTAAAGCTACTGCCCACACCTCTGACTTACTCACTCACTTAATTAGTTGTTCTGATAGGAAGTCCTTACCGACATCAAGTACAAGTTTAAAAGGAAACTTCTTCTGGAGGAGTTCCCATGTAAAAGTTATATGAGAAAGACCTTGCTTAATACTTATAAGAGGTCTCATTCTGCCTGCTTTAAGAACACACTTTAGCAAACTAGTAAGGAGCTTAAATGTACCATCAGGTGTTCAAAGCTAAGTATGAATGTAAAATTACTACTAAAAAAAAACTTACAAATCTTTAACTATGTAAGGAAGTTAAGAACTAATGCGCAATAATATTAAGAGCTGGTTCACAATAATACTGTACACGCTGACTCAAACCAAAAGAGATATCTAATATGCTAATTGGCAAATTAGCAGAAAATTTACTGCACTCACAGATATAGTTATCCCATGGTGGTTGGAGACTTCAAAGAGGGGGTGGGGTGGGGGGGTTGCAAGAAGCAACTGAATGGGTTAGGTTAATTGGAATAGAGTGAGGCTCTTTTATGGCAGGTCAGTGACAGTTACCTGTGTTCAAACAACAGATGGAACAATCCACAGACTGTCTCAGTGCTCTCTCTCTATAGCCACTTTAGGGACTACCTATACCTCAAATATATGATAGCAATCAACAGGACCAAGCTCAAGTGAAATGTAGCCCTAGACAAATAACTCCCTGGGTTTCTGTCATCCTAGCACCATACTGTATAGTTTGATTACTTTTTTTGGTCTGTCTTCCTTTTCTTAGCTTTTTCCTCTATCCTTTTAACACACCCTTACCAGACAAGACTCCTCTGTAATGAGTGTAGAGAAAGTAACAGAATTAAGCTGTGGGCAGCAGCCAAATATCACAGGATTCAAGACGCTCTGAGGTGCAAGTTGAGATTTTTTTTTAAACAAACTTTTCATCTAATGATAGCCTGAATAAAAATAATAAATAACTTCTGCCTAAAGCTTAATGTTCATAGCTAAAAAATAGTTTCCAATAAAATGAGATGACAAGTGCTTACAAGGATACATAAATCCTGTCTAGGAACACTGCCTGCCTGCCTACCCCTTCAGAGATGGTTACCTTCCTGTGTATCGCTGCATTGTTAGATTGAGAGGAAAGTACATTATACATCTGGGGATCAGGGGCATAAAACCAGAGCACCTGGATAAAATCTACACATAGACAGGGAGTACATGCAAACTACATACAGTCACAAACTCACCCAGAGAAGCAAGTGCATTGAGACAGCAATGCTAAGTGCTGTACCACTTTCCCAGTGATTAACTGCTTTCACACACATCCTGTCCAGACTGCCAGAGGTGTACAATGGTGATATTTGTGATGAAAAGTAAAAAAAAAAAAATAAGTCCATCTTGTTATTTCTAGTTACACTGCGCCCCCCTTCATAAATGAATAAAGGGTCTGCACCTGATAACAGGAATCCGTATTTAGTTCATTCCCTAGTTTCAGTAACAGTAAGAACTGCTGTGCTTTGAACAAAATTTCAAAGTTATTAATTTGAGTTACAGTACATCATAACAGAGCATACTATACTGAACAAAAACACACAAAACAGAATTAAATGACAAAAAACTCAGAGTAAATAGCATCATAAAGGAAATGGGAAAAACAGGCTGTTTTCTGTAGTTCAGGTTGTTGTGCATCTCAAACTCCTCATTAATTAAATATAACAATATTTTGACAGAACTTAACACAAACTAATCACAACATACCCAAGTACTGCACATCTTAGAATAAATAGCCTGACCCAATAGTAATCACAAAACCTATATTAGCACACAATAGGCATTGTATCTTCTACAGCAGTGAAACCATCTGTGTCCTCTTGGCACATAATACTTTTTTAACAACGTTCCAGCACCTGCATGTGCCATTCATCCAGGTAATGGAAAGGAATGATGCACAGGCAGAGAGCACACAATGCACTCAGCATCCCTAACCCACTGCACATGACAAACACTGACCCTGGCCACCCTTCTTACTCAGTGCACCCTTTTGCAAAGAAACTAGGAAATTTCCACTTCATGCACTTGTTTTGCTTTTCTGCACATGCTTGATCCTAATCATTCTCTTCTAGTATTGCAAATCACATTTCATGTAGTCATGCAACTGCCTGTAGTGACACTATGAATATGTTTAGGGTTTTCAAGTATTTTAATAATGCTGAGACATCTGTTCACTATTAGAAAATGCATAGCTGTCTCTACTGCAGTGTCTCAGACACAAAATATTAGACTTGCAAATAACAGAACCAGTATGCCAAAGGAAAATATTACAAAACTAGTACTCTCACAGGCATGGCTACTTTTGCTGGACATGATTATTTTATGTCCACTTTTCCGAGTATAATTCTACCTGATGACATCTTCACTCTGTTAATTGCTAAGTGCATATGATTATTGGTCAATACAAGCCTGAGATGAACTGGTGGTGATTTGCAGATCACTTCAGTACTTTACTATATTTCGTACATTTCCTGTTGCCTATGAAATACCTTGAATTAGACGATCACCCTTGCTGAAGTAATCCTGCCGGTATCTCTCCAGTGTATTTGTTCATCTGTCTCCCTCTTTCTTTGTTGTATAAATACAGCAAACGCAGAACAACGTGGACTTTACAACCGTATCCAACTCAGAAGAAGAAAGTATCAGTGTAGTAGTTTCAGTTCACAGAAAATATAGGACAATGGAGATTTGCAAAAACAAAAATGAAAACATTTTAAAAGTTAAACAAAGGACAGCACTTAATTTGTTAGATTGGTGAAGTCATGTAAAATAGTTGTGGCTAGAGGTGTGGGAAAAAACTTCAGATGCATTCGACTTACTGGAAAATGGTGAGTTGTAACCTTTGATGCGATAATGTAAAACAGGTACTTGGATTTTAAGAAAGGCTATGGCAGTAATTTGTACACAAGCCAAGTAAGCAAGCCAGGCTGCAAAGGATTAGTGGTGGTGAACTACGATGAACTGTACAAAGGTAAATATCAAGAAATACTGTCAGCAGAAGGTGGTTGAAAACCACGTTTACCCTAAAGAAAGGAATACAACAATCACTGTCAAATGGGTTCCCAGAAGACCGTGGGATAGTAAAAGGTATTAATTACATGGCAGAAATGGAAAAAGATAATTTATTTTATGGGTGACATAATATAAGCAATGGGTTACAGTGGTAACCAGGACATGGGCTGAAAGAGACAAAGTTGGTTATATTTATAATGATGTTACACACATGTACTGCATGCATACATGGAGTAAATTGAAGCAATGCCAGTTCACTTACTGCATGTCAGTGGTGTCATGAGGAAACCAGAGCACCTGGATAAAATGCACACAAACAGGGAAGACATGCAGACTCCACACAGAAGGAATCACAGCCAGGAACTCGACCTAAGAACCAACACCTGTGAAATGGCAGTGCTACATGCTGCAACACTGTGCCAATGACAAGTTACTTTCAAACACTGCCTGCCTAGACCACTCAAACTAACCACTTTTTTGGACAATTTTGTTGTCTGGCTATAAAGGAATTATGGCCAACCTGATACGTTTAGATGGACTGCAACCCCCCCCATATATATATATATCTCCACTTGGCTATACTACCCTGTTTACCACTTTACATGACCCTTTCCTATCACCTCCTGACCATTTATACTAATCTATCCCTCCTTTATATTTATAATTGAACTAAACATGATTTTTACTTATTTCATCCATCCACAGCCCCTGTTTCCCATTGTTGCACATGGGGTCAGGGTGTCACTTCAACGGTGACACTTATCTACAGCCAAGTATTACACCACTGGGTGGCTAGTCCTACTGCAGTTCTTCTACACTAAACCCTCACACCTACGGCCAGATTAGAGTATCCAGCCCACCTTCTGCATGTCCTTGGAATATAAGATGAAACCTGAGCATTCGGAGGAGACCCACGTGAACACAGGGAGTACATGCAGACTCCGCATAGAAGGCACCACCACTAAGAATTGAACCAGAGATCCTCTTGCTGTGAGGCAAAAACAGTATCTGCTGCACTACACTGTGAATTGCCAAAAGAATACTCTCCAGAATTGTATATAGTGTTTTACTTTTTCTCATTGTTCACTTTGTAACACATTTGAAGTGCATCTGTATGTCTTACAATATTGTTTATTTTTGAAATTTATAATTTTCAGCAGTTTGTAATGTAATTGTTTGCAATTTTTTTTATTTTCTGTGTTAAGTGGAGCTTTTCTCCCAGGCCTCCACTGAAAGTGGGCTCTTGTGACTCAGTCGGACTTTCCTGATAAACACATGCCAATTTACTCAAGGAAGAGTAAACCTTTCTGGTGGACATCTGCAATAAATGAACTCTATAATAAAAGGAAAAAAATTGCTATCCAGCACCGAGAAGGAGAAGGTGCCTAAATGGAAGCAATCCCCCCTTAGCCTTAACAAGGAAATAAGTGCACTAGTGAAATCCTGCAAAGCAAACTTCGAGTCCAAACTAGCTAGATCTACTAAAGACAATCATAAGAACTTGTTCACATATATTTTTCATCTCAAAGGAAGCAATCAGATTTGCTCAGAACTGGTGGTCAAGTACACCACATACACAAATGCCATAGATATAGCCAAACTGCTGGGAGCCAGGTTCAGTAAAAACTTCACCCCTCTGTCCCTCCATCAGTAAATCAGGACATCCTCAGCACCTGCCCCCCTCCCCTTATCTCTATGAAGCAAGTCATCACTGCCCTCTCAAGAGCAGAAAATACAGCCTCCATGGGACCTGATAACATCCCATGCTGTATCCTACATGAACTCAGGCAGGAACTTGCAGCACCATTAGGCACCCTATTCAACCAAAGCCTGAGTACTGGCTTCATCCCAGTTGAGTGGAGGACAGCCACTGTCATCCCTTTACACAAAGGTGGAGCATCCACCGATCCAGGAAATTATAGACCCATCAGCCTAACTAGCCTGATCTGCAAGGTCATGGAACAGATTATCATGGACCTCATTAACAAGGAATTAGCAACCTCCAAGCACTCTATCCTACATAGTTTGGTTTCATTAAGGGGAGGTCAGGTCAGCTTCTTTGAGACCATCACCAAAGCCACGGATGAGGGGAAGATTGTGCACACTGCCTACCTTGACCTGTCCAAAGCCTTTGACACTATTCCACACTCAGGTGTACTAGATAAACTCTCTCAACTAGGTATCAATCCATATTTTACCAGATGGGTAGCAAACTGACTCACTGATAGAACCCATCTAATCAAAATAGGGAAAGCCACCTCAAGCAAGTAGACCTGTAACAAGTGGTGTACCCCAGGGATTGGTCTTGGGGCCTCTGTTGTTTGGAATATACTTTTCTGAGTTGCAGGCCAAAACTACTGGGCTATGGCTGAAAAGGTTTGCAGATGACTGCAAACTGGGTGTTATCATCAATTCATGTAGTGATGTGGACATCTTCCAAGAGGGTCTCACCCAAACAAAAATACTGGTGCCAGAAACATGGCCTCAAACTGAATGCCAAAAATGCACGTCATCATCCTCCTCTTTGAGGAGAGTGACATCCCCACAAATTATCACATTAATAAGGTACTAAGCAGACAATCAGTCTTGAGGGACTTGGGCACCCAGGTTGATAGCAAACTGTCTTTTGACCACCATATTGCCTCCATTGTATGGAAAGCTTTCTACATGGCCCACCTTATTAGGAAGGGTATCTCATCCAGTGACAAGGAGGTTATAACATCCCTGTATTATTCCCTTATAAGACCCATTATTGAGTACAGTGCTGCTTTCGGCATGTACCTCACAAAGCAAATGCAGCAGCTGGAGAGACCACAGAGGTTCCTCACCTGGAGAATCTAGGTCCCCAAACATATACCTTACACAGGCTAAAATCCCTGTCCCTCTACTCAGTTTCATGCAGACTCCTTAGAGGTCATGTCTGTCTGGCGTACAAAGCAATCTTAGACCCCGCCTTGATGGGACTGCTGCATATCCACAAGCCAAGCTCCACTCGATTAACCCACATGCATGACCTCAACCTGGTCTGTGACATCAATAGGACTTGTTGGCAGTACATATTTGTGTCCCAGAGACTCCCTTTTCTGTGGAGTAGGCTCCCTCTTCAGGTCAAGCAGAGTGCCTCATTAACCCATTTTAAGTGCAACCTGGATAATTGGATGGGAAAAAGAAAATACACCTCTGGGTTTCCACCTGTGTCCCTGCTGGACAGCGGCATTTGATGCTGACTTGTCAGAACATGGGCTAAATTCTTGGCTAGGCTTGTAAGGATCTCAGGGTAAATATTCTAGTAATGTCCTATATATATATATATATATATATATATATATATATATATATATATATATATATATATATATATAGTGTGCTTGTGTGAGCCATATCAATGACCATTTTATTCTGATTTCAGCAAATACAATGCAGTGTTTTTCATTGCTCCTGTCAAGATAGATTAGTGACATTTTAACTATGCTCAGACAACAGCAGAAGTAAATCACTTTTATCCACAGATAGTCTTAGCACTCATCATTTGCAGCCAATTGATTGATTATGTACTCTTGATATATCTAATTTGATTAAAAAAATGGTCACAGTAACATGTTAAAATTTATTTCATATAAATGCATGCTAGTCCTGAAAAGCCAGACTAATGACTATGTATCACAGCAGTATCAGTCTTTTTTTAATCCATAGATGGCCTTGTACTCAGACATTTTAGCCAGTATTTTGACTGTGTAGACCCCAAATATATGATTTTGGTGAAAAAATTATAGTCAGAGGTCTGTCTTTGAGAAATAAGTTGGAAAACTTTACTGTGGCTGCTGTGTGTGCTTCAGATATTTCACAAAACCCAATGGCCTTGGAATTTGTAAAACACAAAAAGCAGCCACTATAAAGTTTTCCAACTTACTTTTCATAAATGCACACTAATCCTGCAAAGATGGAATAGTGACTGTTAGATTTGAGCCACTATAGCAGATCATCCACGGATCCCCGCTGTACCCAGTAATTATAGTCACTTTGCTGACTGTATGCATTTCAGATATCTGGTTGCAGTAATATTTTATAAGCAGTAGACACAGTAAATCATATAAATGCAAACCCATCCTACAAAACCACAATCATGATTTGTTTCACTTGAACAAATTATAGCATTCCAAGGAATTATGGCCACTTTATTTATTGTGTACACCTATGATGTCTGATGGTAACAACATGTTAAAAAGTAATGGCCACAGTAAATTCACACAAACACAGGAATAAGATACAGAAAAGTATTCCAATTTGCTTCATACAAATACACATTGGTCCTTCAAAGTTGAACACTGTGCATACCTGGTTGCCTTCAAGGGTAAAAAGGATATAGTAAAAGTGAACCTGCAATGATCCTAACCATCTTCATGAATGAGTTTTACCCCTGCAGATCCTTATGGTGCAGCTGGCTACAGAGTCCCACTTCAAATCTAGGTATGAACTCTAATCAATGTTAACAATTTTGGTGCTTTCTGCTGTGTCCAACACATGATCTAGGCAACGAATCAGACAGTTTCAAAGGCTTTCTGATTGTCTACATAACAGGTGGGACAGAGAAAAAAGCCTGCAAATTAAGTTCATAGGTATACACTAGGCTAACGATCACCAGAACCTTTGTAAGTCTAGTAGTGCAATCTAACCCAACCTAATTGTGTCCCTATGTATCACAGAAGTTATTAGGTGGGATTATGTTAATTAGGAGGTTTCTAGATGTTATGTAGGGGGGTATGCTAGTTTGGGTATTACTGTCTGCCTGTGCCTATCAGAGACATGGGGGAACCAGACCCGGGATGAATCATTGGTCAAGGTTAAACGTAAACAGGGTTAGGGATGGACTCTGCTTCACATGGTGTGGTCATGTTTACAGCACCTTTTCCACATAGTGTCACAGCTATATATGCTTTGAACAGGAGCATCAAAGCAAAAGTATTCTTGCACTTTATAGTACAAAATTTGGAAAAGTGTCAAAAGCTAATTAGTGATTATGTTACCACTTAGTTTGCCCATGGCTATAGCCAGCCATAACTGTGGTGCCCACATCCACTGGGACTTCACCACTATCCTTCACTATTGGGTTCCCCATTATGGATAAACCTCACACACACACCCTGAAGGGACTTTGCATTAACTAGTTAATCTCTCCCTCTAGCCGACTGGTCACAATTACAGCACCACCCCTGTGCACCACAGAACTAGTTTATATTATCGTCTAATAAAGCTGAATTAATTCATTATTCTTTTAAAGATGTACTGTAGTAGCTAGAAAGTTTCAGCATTAAGCAGTCACCATAACACAATATATATCTTTTTATTATGAATATCATTCACAATGAATTCCATGCACAAAATTCAGCAGCTGACAGGTTAAATTGATGTTACTTATTGGGTCACAAATAGATGTCATATTCATCCTTCTGAAATTATCATTTATAAATCTTAACATCTTTTCTTTCGTCAGCTTATCCAACAGAAAGGCACTTCTGATGACTAATGGCAGGCCTTTGTAACACATATAAAATGCAAAGTATCTGAAACAGCAGAGCAATTTTGTAAAGTAAGATCATCTTTACATAAAGTAGTTTTGTATAGTAAACTGATACCTATTTGTATCAATATTATCTTAACATTCTATGCATCACCTTATCAAAAGTGCAAATGTACCAAGCTATAAAGTGTGTTACTAAACACAATACCACTAGACAGACAATTATTAACAAACATTAAGAAATAGTACACTGAAACTACCACAAACCTGCACTAGGGAGCAAGATGGCACAAATTCTGGAACATCATGGCAACACTAATTATTCAGTTCCATTTTGGCAAAATGTGTATGTTGTGGAAATACGATTTGTGCTGTATTTTCCAGAGGCTGAAGAAATGTGGATTTAATTAATATTTGTAACAGAACAATCTCAAATTTCACTTTTATTTACTTTTCTCTTGAATGCATATTCAGATGTGACACAGAAGGCAGTGTTAGTGGAAAACAGGTAACACATTTGCCTTTGATGCAGGAAGACCAGAAGGCTGTGAGTTGTATTCCCACTTCAGGCAACTGGATTGCTGATTCTGCAGTGGAGCATTAACGGAGTGCTGCACTTCTGAATAAGTCATCTTTTGGATGAGATGTTAAACTGAGGTCCCATCTGTTTGAGTTAGTGGTAGCTCATGTGGATGTAAAAGATTCCATGGCACCTATCAAAAAGAGTAGGGGTGGTTTCATTATGTCCTGGCCAAATTTTCCCTTGTAGTAGAAATACAATCTTGGGTCTCCCTGAAAAGAGGCCATTAGCCTAGTACAATTAACCTAATCAACATGGGATAAATAAAAAATAAATTAAAAAAAATAATAATCATTATGTAGAATGAATGTGAGTAAAACAAGTAGCCCCTATTTTTATTTATTTTATTTTACATTTGTTGACCGGGCTAGTCTAGCTGGATATATGTCCATTTTCAGTAGAGGCCCGGGGAGAAAAGCTCCAATATTAATTACAAAATTACAAAACAAGTATTATTGTGACATAAACATATTATTAATTACAATGAAATTTAACATAAAAATTGATAAAAAATGCATTGAGGTGAAAAGGGAAAGGTATTAGAGATATGAGGAAGAAAAAGAATAGAGAAGTGAGAAAGAAATAAGAAAAAGAAAAGAGGAGAGGGTTATACTGGGTTAGTACAGGAACAAATCCAGTGTTTATTGAGATAAAGTTTTAGATTCCTTTTAAACAGAGGGAGTGATGTGAGAGATGAGATCTCAGATGGAAGCTTATTCCATATTTTTCCAACAGCATTGGAGAACAAGCAATCACCTGCTAAATTGTTAGTTTTAGTAGTATGGATCAGAGGTTTGTTAGAAGAGCGCAGGTGTCTCAGGTTCGTGTAAGGTGTAATGAGACTGGAAAGTATTGGGGTTTTGCTAGGTTGGTATAGGGTCTTGTGCACTATAGTAAGTTGTTGGAGTTTGCGTAGATTAGGGAGTTCGAGACATCCTAGTTCTTTTAGGTTCAGGCAGCGATGGGTCCTGAAAGTAGATGCTGTAGCAAATCTAGCAATGTTATTATAGGATGTTACTAGTTTATTGAGGTTATTTTTAGAGAGATTGGTGAATATTGGTGAGGCATAGAGTAGGGTAGAGATTAGGTGGGTTCTAGCTATTGTGGTCCTTGCTAGTGGAGTGAGAAAGGGTTTGATTCTATATAGTGATCCTATTTTTTTGTTAACTGATTTTATAGTATTGTTAATGTGAGAATCAAAGTTGAGATTATTGTCTATAGTTATTCCTAGTAGCTTAGTAGTGGTAAGATCAGGCAAGATAACAGTACTGTTGTTGAAAGTGAGAGTGAAGTGTAAAGGAATGGACTTTTGGGTAGGTGAGAAGAGTAGTAGTTTAGTTTTCTTAGGGTTAAGGAGCAGGCAACGTTGAGAGAACCATTGTTCTACAGTGTTAAAGGCGTTTTGGGTAATAGACTGGAGTTCAGTTTGAGAGGTGGCTGTACAGATTATTGTAGAGTCATCTGCGTATTGAATGCAGGTGGTGTTAGAGATAGCTGTTTGCAAGTCATTGATAAAGATGGAAAATAGAAGGGGGCCTAGGATAGAGCCTTGAGGAACCCCTACAGAGATAGGAAGGTGATCAGATAGTAAGTTTTTCCAGAGAACTGCCTGTTGACGGTTATTTAAGTATGATGTGAACCAAGTAATGGAAGGAGCATCAAGTGAGAGAGAAGTAAGAATGTGCAGAAGAAGTTGGTGGTTAACCATGTCGAAAGCTTTAGACAAGTCAATGAAGACTGCAGATGATAGAATATTTTTATTGCGGTTAAAGTTGATGGAGTTAGTAAAGGAGAGCAATGCAGTGGTGGTGCTATGAGAAGGTCTAAATCCATGCTGACAAGAAGCAAGTAGGCTGTTTTGGAGAAGGTGGTTAAGTAGTTGTTTATGTATGCATTTTTCCAATATTTTAGCAAGAGGGGATAGGAGTGCTATAGAACGATAGTTAGAGAAGTCATTGGAGTTCCCACCTTTGTGGAGTGGAATAATATGAGATATTTTCCAGATAGAGGGAACAGTTCCTTTTGTAATAGATCTGTTTAAGAGTATAGAGATGGATAGGCTATAGCTTTGACAGCTATTTGAAGGAACTCTGCAGGGAGTCTGTCGGCAGAAGGGGTGGTAGGTTTTAGTTTATTAAGGAGTGAGAAGATAAAGGAGGTAGGAATAGGTTCAAAATGAAAAGCAGGAGATGGAGTAGAAGAAGATGTGGGCAGGTTTAAGGTGTCAGGAGATAGGTGACTAGCCAATGTTTGGATAGCATTTGTGAAGAAAGAGTTAAAGGCATTAGCTGTTTGTGAGGGATTGTCAGGGTTGGAGCCTAGTGGGTTGGGTGTGACAGACTGGCCTGGGGAAAGAAGATTATTAATACTTGTCCAGAATTGTTTAGGTTGCTTGTTAAAGGTTTGTTGAGTTAGGAGAAAATAGTTCTTTTTGTCTGTCAGAATGGCTTTTTTTGTACTGTTTCTAAGTTCTTTGAAGGTTTGGCGGTCAGTCAGATTTTTAGTAGTGCGCCATTTTGCCCAAAATTTGTTTCTAAGAGTGATTTTTTGCCTGGTGTCATTGGAGAGCCAGGGGGCTGGTTTAGCTTTGGTTCTAATAGTACGTAGAGGTGCATGACGGTCTAGAATGGATAGGAATGTGGAATTGAAGTGTTCTACTGCTTCATTAAGGGGAAGAAGGTTTAGTAGAGACCAGCTACATTGTTTTTTTGTTCAGCTAGAAAGAGTTCAGAGTTAAATTGCTTTTTTGAGCATAATGTTAGGACAGTATTAGGAAGAGTTAGGTTTGTTCTATGTCTAATAATGTAAGTTAGTGAATGGGCACTTAGATCATCTGGAAGGGTACCAGATGTATAGGTTTGGTGGGGGTTATTTGAAAGTATCCAGTCTAAGGTAGTTTCATGGATATTGATTTTATTGGTTCTGGTAGGGCTATTGATAAGTTGTGAGAAGCCATATAAGTTTATATGGGAGGTGGGGTTTATACTTTTACAGGTATTCCAATCAATGTTTACGTCACCTAGGATAATTGTTTCTTGTGGGAGGTTGGAGGAGAGCAAGTTAAGGATATTATCTAGTGTAATAATGTTATTTCCTGGGGGAAGGTATGTACAAATAATATTTATTGCTTTACTTTTGTTGAGTGGAAGCTTTAAGCAGATAATTTCGGTATTATTGTCAAGGGGTAGGTTGGGATGTATAGTACTGATTTAAAGATTAGCTTTATATAAGATAGCAACTCCTCCTCCCTTTTTGACTGGGCGGTCATGTCTTATAATATTATATCTGGGTGGGGTAATTTTGTTGTCTTTAATGTGAGGTTTAAGCCATGTTTCAGATAAGCAAAGAATGTCAAATTGGTGGACATCTAAGAGGGCATGAGCAATTTTGTTACATATACTACAAATGTTAACATGAGCAACTAAGAGTGTGTTGCCAGGTTTGGCAGTTAAGAGGGTACTAGTTATATTTTGGTAAGTGTTTCCTGTAGAATAGTTATGGTGAGGGCCAGGGTTAGGATGAATGTTACCATCCAATAGAGCATGGACAAGTAATAGTTGTTTAGTCTGGAGAGGTTTATAGAGGCAGACTAGTGATTTTTTTTATTTTGAGGTTATATAATTTGATATGTACACGTCTGTGGTATTTGGGTAGTTGGTAGCTAGCTTTATAAGTTAGGTTTGTGGAAATAGAGCTTAAAGGGAGTATAGCTATAGAGGTGTGTGAGTAGGGAAAGTTGAGGGAGTAGTGGATTGGTTGTGCATATGATGTAAGGAGATAGGTAGTGGCTAGAGGAGTTAGGAGAGAGATACAGAAAAGTAGTTGGAGTTGTGAAGGGATAAATAATGCAGGTATTTCAAAGTTAAGGGAGATGAGAGAGGTAATAAGGGGTAGATTTGTAGCAAAACTGAGAAGTAGTAGTCTGACCTGAGAGAAAGGAGAAGTTTAAGTTATGTAATAAGTGGATGTAAAGTGATGCTAAAGGGGTTGAGGGTGTTAATGATGAGGTGTATTTGATTGGAGTTAGTCATGTGAGGGTGTGTTTTCTAAAGTAATATATGTAGGAGTAGTGGGGGCGGGTGGGAATTGGGGGCAGGGTAGGGGAGCGGAGTGAGCCCGCAGGGCGAACGTAGCGGGAAGAGCCAAGAGAGCAGAGTGTGATGGAAGACAATCAGTGAAGAAAGAGAGTGATCAAGAGGGTAAGTCTAAACGTGGGGACTGTAGAAGGAAGCTCAGAGTCAAGTGGGAAGGAGGTCAGGATGAGGACGCAGAACAAGGGTGTCTTATCACTGAGGGGAGTGAGTGGGTAAGTGGGTCCAAGAAGAGCTGAGAACTAGTGGAGAGGGAGAGAGTGCAGTAAAGGGGAAGGCAGTATAATGCAGAGAGCTATGCTAGTGACACTTTCTAGTGAGGTGCAAGGTAATGGTAAAGAGAATATTGCACGGGAAGCCTTCTGGTATATTTTGTAGTTATGCTGTGTTCAGCAACGTCCAGTATTTATTCTACATCTTCTTGTGTGGCGCAGGCCATAAACACAGCATACCATTACAGTCTAAGTTATGGGCCCACAGTTTTTGCTCAACACATAATTCATTGCCTCCTGACTGTGAAATACAGTCAAGTAATGTGGACCTCAAAAGTGGAAAAAAACTTTTAAATGAAAATTTTTAAGGAAGACAAAATCACCCATACGCCCCATTTCTATATGCACCCCCTGATTGCTGAACCCTGGGGTTAAAGGGGAAAACTTCCTTGTCACCTTTGCACTTCACATTATAGACATGTTTGATGAATCAGTAGTTGAGCATTTTACACTGATGAATTGGAAGTCAATAAAAAATTAATTGATGTAAAGCTGTATTCCCCTAAATCACATTATAGTCCTAGTGTTCTAAATAAGACCCATCTGTAGCAGCAAACAAGGCACAAATTGGACTGAAAGAATGTATGCAACCACAGTGATGTCCAGTGCACTGCTCCTCGCTAGGTGTGAACTGCTGCATGGGAAACCTTTTGGTATATTTTGTAGTTATGCTGTGTTCAGCAACGTCCAGTATTTATTCTACATCTTCTTGTGTGGCGCAGTACATAAACACAGCATCAGGATCTTCAGAAGCAGCAGTTTTAATAAGGTAAATTTTATTAACACAATTTTCTTCTTCTTCTTCTTGTGTTCCCAAAATAGTAATTTTGACTCAGTCAATTGGGTCAGAGAGACAGACATACATGGGTGATCCTTTCAGGACCAGAGATGCTGTATCTCCAAGGTCTACAGTGACATTGTGCTCCAGTTAATGGTCAGACTTGGGCAAAGCGTCATACACAACTCCATGCTCAGGTTCTGTGCTACCTATGTTCAGACTGCAGTGTCTATTTTGTAATATCTTTGTACCTCTCATTTCCTCATATTTGTAAAGATTTTGTGAGTTTTGTTAGCTTTCTGTTCTTGAAAGCTTAACCCTATTCCATATTCTTTTTTTACTCATTCATTTTTTTATAGAATGACTCAGCATATTCCAATATTCTCTTTGTAAAGCTAAACGTTTTTCTCAGGGTTCATAACTAATTTTTTTTGTCAAAAAAGCCTACAGAGACTCATTCAGATTGCTAATTATTTCTCATGGGTTCCCTATCAATGCAATTGTCTAGGAATCTACAAAAGTCTCAGCAGAAAGGGACCTAACCAACATCTGCAAATTTGTAAAGGCAAATCATTTCAAAATAAGATCCTATTTTCTACAGCCATTTTTC
Organism: Protopterus annectens; assembly: GCF_019279795.1. NCBI lineage: Eukaryota > Metazoa > Chordata > Ceratodontiformes > Protopteridae > Protopterus > Protopterus annectens. The sequence continues at coordinate 20,898,355 of NC_056746.1, forward strand.
CAAATACAAACATTTAAATGGTTAGGAGTACAACTAATTTATTTTCAGTAACAGTTACCGGCATACCTCTCAACTGTCCAGATTTTTGGACTGTCTAGATTCTTGCGTCATATTTTTGGTCTGTTCCTTGAAATATATTGTGATTTTCTGTTAAAACATTGAAGATTGATGCCACTAAATAATAACATACACTTAAGTTTCAGACTTCATTATCCTTCAGAAAAAATGCACTCCAATGCAAAAGCTGTTATTCTATCAACTAAGTTCATAACAGCAATATTTAAAATTTGTCCCCCCATTATTTTTAGCTTTGTCCAGATTTATTGTGCTTAGAGGTAAGGTTACCAGTTATATTTGACATCTGATGCTTTCTGGTTGGGGATGCCGTTTTATTCATTCCAAAAAACTGACCAGGAATCAATATGTATAAATCCCAGTCTAAGCTCCTTTTCAGAAGCTGTATAGTGGGTCATCATACATTTTCACAGATTTAATGGAATATTGTTCTCTTTAATTTTTAGACGTCTAAAGAAGCTGAACATGAGCAAAATAATTATTTCATTTTTTAGAAACAATTTCCTGTTACCTTGTTTACTCAAAATGTTGTTATGCAAATTAATGTCAACAAAAAGCAGATTATAACAAATAAAACAGAAAGTTTATTTATAACTATCTTATGGACTCAGGTTAAAGGAGTTGTACATCAACAACCTCTCCCTGATTTCAGTGCAGAAAATAGTGCCCATGGGAAGAGACAGATAGTGATCACTGCTTTTGTGCACTTCAGAAGCAGCAGTTTTAATAAGGTAAATTTTATTAACACAATTTTCTTCTTCTTCTTCTTGTGTTCCCAAAATAGTAATTTTGACTCAGTCAATTGGGTCAGAGAGACAGACATACATGGGTGATCCTTTCAGGACCAGAGATGCTGTATCTCCAAGGTCTACAGTGACATTGTGCTCCAGTTAATGGTCAGACTTGGGCAAAGCGTCATACACAACTCCATGCTCAGGTTCTGTGCTACCTATGTTCAGACTGCAGTGTCTATTTTGTAATATCTTTGTACCTCTCATTTCCTCATATTTGTAAAGATTTTGTGAGTTTTGTTAGCTTTCTGTTCTTGAAAGCTTAACCCTATTCCATATTCTTTTTTTACTCATTCATTTTTTTATAGAATGACTCAGCATATTCCAATATTCTCTTTGTAAAGCTAAACGTTTTTCTCAGGGTTCATAACTAATTTTTTTTGTCAAAAAAGCCTACAGAGACTCATTCAGATTGCTAATTATTTCTCATGGGTTCCCTATCAATGCAATTGTCTAGGAATCTACAAAAGTCTCAGCAGAAAGGGACTTAACCAACATCTGCAAATTTGTAAAGGCAAATCATTTCAAAATAAGATCCTATTTTCTACAGCCATTTTTCCAAATACAAACATTTAAATGGTTAGGAGTACAACTAATTTATTTTCAGTAACAGTTACCGGCATACCTCTCAACTGTCCAGATTTTTGGACTGTCTAGATTCTTGCGTCATATTTTTGGTCTGTTCCTTGAAATATATTGTGATTTTCTGTTAAAACATTGAAGATTGATGCCACTAAATAATAACATACACTTAAGTTTCAGACTTCATTATCCTTCAGAAAAAATGCACTCCAATGCAAAAGCTGTTATTCTATCAACTAAGTTCATAACAGCAATATTTAAAATTTGTCCCCCCATTATTTTTAGCTTTGTCCAGATTTATTGTGCTTAGAGGTAAGGTTACCAGTTATATTTGACATCTGATGCTTTCTGGTTGGGGATGCCGTTTTATTCATTCCAAAAAACTGACCAGGAATCAATATGTATAAATCCCAGTCTAAGCTCCTTTTCAGAAGCTGTATAGTGGGTCATCATACATTTTCACAGATTTAATGGAATATTGTTCTCTTTAATTTTTAGACGTCTAAAGAAGCTGAACATGAGCAAAATAATTATTTCATTTTTTAGAAACAATTTCCTGTTACCTTGTTTACTCAAAATGTTGTTATGCAAATTAATGTCAACAAAAAGCAGATTATAACAAATAAAACAGAAAGTTTATTTATAACTATCTTATGGACTCAGGTTAAAGGAGTTGTACATCAACAACCTCTCCCTGATTTCAGTGCAGAAAATAGTGCCCATGGGAAGAGACAGATAGTGATCACTGCTTTTGTGCACTTCTGTTTAGCACCCATAGATCCTTACAGCATTCTGATATTTTTTAGGGCTGGTTTTCTTACTTAAGTGACTTAGCAGTTAATAATAAGCAGCATTAGAAGGGGCAGTGTATAAATAACAAAGTGACATTAACTTTGTTAATATAGGATATCCTGTATTGTTTCTCATGTCTTGTTCATATTTTCATATCTACATTCATATTTCCATAACTGAAAGAGGTGCATCTTATTGAGGGAAATGATGTGTTATGGTGGGAGATAAAAATAAATTTTCACTTTTCATATATAATACACTGTACTAGCAATATTGTTAGTAGTTTGCTAATATTTTTGAAGATATGCAATGTTTCCATATTTACAGTAATATTTCCAAAACCAAATAAATGATTTACAAAGTATTCTATGGCATCAGGCGAAACCATATATGATGTTGAAAATTGTCATTGATATTTGCATTGTAACTGTTCATCTCAAGAGATATTTATGTTAGTTATACACATAAGTGTAACTTCCACATTTCTGTAAATATCAGTAAACATGCACACAGAAATAAATTTCTTGTTTTGTGAAAGCTCAAGTCTGTCTGAATCAAAGAATGATGACAGTGTATGCCTAGGTTGTATAGTATGCAAGATATAAAAAGTTGTTTGCGAAACTTTAGAAGAAAAATATATATCTTTATTTATGTATGTTATAATATATTACATTCATTTTATTTTGCGTCCCCCTGCTCATCAGAACAGCCACCCCAGGGCAATCACTAGCTTTACCAGCTACTCCAGTTCACCCCCAGACTATTACTGATTTTTTTACCAAGGCTAGCACAGATCGTAAGGGCATTCAGGGAGGGGTGCTGTCATTCAGTCAGCCTTAGGGGGAAGAGTTTGTATGACCTACTTGTGCCCCCTTCCTTCTTGATGCCTGTGGTTACATCTGAGGGGCACATGTGCAACGGGGACATTGAGGCATATTGCCCTGCCTCTGCAGCAGCTCTGCCCTGTCCACCCCCTGCATCCTCTTTAGGGCCATGTATCCTATCATATGTCACCCCAATCACTACCAGGGATCATTGCAGAGGACACCATGTTATCAGCCTTCAGGATGATAATGCCCATTCCTTCCTGCAGCTCTGTCAGTCACCTGAGCTAATAATTGAACCCGGGTCAACTGGGCTACACCACTCGTGTGGCATAATATGTTATCTCATTGCTGCAAAGATTGTCAGTACACTATTATCATTGTATACAAAGCTTTGATAACATTATTTTATGCCTTTTTAATTTACTGTTCACAAGATATTTGCATTTGTTAGGCTAATACTTTTTAACTTGATTTTTCAGAAGATGCTGCGGCATGTGAAGATGTGTGTAGCCTGCTAGAGGTGTGACATTTCACCATTAAAGGTATTAATAGGTTAATAATGGTGCACTACATGGCTTAGAACTCCCCACTAGTGTTCTGTGCCCAATGCTGACTGCACTGATGCTTCTTTGCAATCAACATTAAATGCTTATTTTAGTTATTTTTGCAAGGCCTTATTGCTTTGAAAGGAGCCTCAGGAAGTGAACTGGGAACTACTATAATAAGTGAAATGGCTTGGCGCCAAGGGTCCAGTGGTAAATGCAACATTATGACTGATAGAAGTAACAATGATAACAAAAGGAAGGAGTAGGTAAATGCAGTAAAACAGAACAAATATTTATTTAAATGAAGTGAAGGGATGACTGTCTTCCTTTTGCTCTGAGATTTTGCAGTCTCAGGGTTAGTATATTTAGTAACTAGGAATATGTTATAAAGCCCCCACAATGGGGGTGCAGGGGGCTTCAGCCATCCTTCAGAAACAATGATAATTTATCTGTTAAGATTACTATAGTACAGTGATGGCAAGCCATATGCTGGGACAGTGGTCTGCTGATTCAGTGGTAAGCTGGTGAATAGGATTACAAAGGAGATCCAAAAACAAAATTAAATTCAATGCCGTAACACCCATTCAGCAATTTTATATACCACTCTACCAACAACTATGGACCATATGTTTTTCCATTGTTATCAAGCCTTTCTTGCCCCTGAATACCTGACTGCTTCTAATTGATCCTGAGCATAGTACTTCCTTAGGTGGTTCTCCAACATCTCCAGCAGACTAGGTTTGGAGCTACCTGAATTAATAAGTAAAGTTGTAGACATGCCAACAGAGGTTTATCGGCTTGTAAAAATAATCTGTATGGATGGACGTGTCACAATATGTAACGTAGAAGTTGGTGTTCAGCAACATGCAACAGATAGAGCAAACACTGATGATAACCTGGCTGCCAGTCTCACCTATTTCCTGTAGCTAGGCCTGTAGTCTCCACCAGAAATTGGGGTAGCAGAACTAGGCACTGTAACTATCACCCACCACCAAGATAAGAGAGCAGGCGATGGCTAGCCCATCTGGTTATCCCTGCTCATTCCTGAACTGAAGTCATCAGTCAAGCATGCAGACAGCATGTTCTGGAGGCAGCAGGCCAACCTTATTCAGCAGCGCATTAATAATATAACCATGTGCATCTTTACAGTATGGCACAATTTATCTTTCACAGGGGTCAGCTAATAAACAAAAAAATAAGACAGGAAGAAAAACTACTACACAGATTAAGTATAATATGCCTTTGGGAGAAGTAAGAATTCCTTTTAAAGTATTTTTTACAGCTCACATTAAAATAACATGCTATTAATATAAAGTGAATAAAATTTTTAGCTGCCAATCAGTAAGGCATTCATTCATGTTCTTTAGATTTTGTACAACTTGGCTTGTACCTTCTCTTGCTGTTTTTTTGTCAAGACTTGGAGAGACCCAGTACATATGGTCATAGTGCTTTCTACACACAGTTGTTGTCCAAAGAAATATAACATCACCTACAAAACCTGTGTTTTATCTCAGACAGCAAGAATGACTCTATATAACTCGTTAGAGAGCTGTTTTCAAATTATCTTATTGACTTTGTAAATAATCTTTGAATATGCAGATTAAGAGCATTGCTGCTGTTTTAGAATGTGCTATTTTTTACATACAAAGGTCATGGCTTTATATATGCACAAAAGATGTAGAAAATATTCAGTAAATGGGTGTAATTCCAACAATCTGTTGTTCTGTAAAGTTATTAGAAATTGTTATTTTCAACTGACAGTTTATGGAGACAGCATACATCTGCTATCTGTAATAAGCCAGTGAAATATACAGTTGAATAGAGATTCTATTTTTCACCTTTGACAAGGATAGCAAACTCCTGGATGGAAAGTTCTTTGTTATAATATTGATCAAGCTGGGTTTTGCTTATCTTTCCTGAGTTTAATGCATCATAGATAGAGAACTTCTTTCCTGATAGTCTGTCATGTATTACTGAGGTTTCCCCATCAGCTTCTGTAATCGTAGTCTCCTCCCAGTCACACTGTTGATTCTGAAGTTTGTCAAGTACATTCCAGTCTATGAGGCCAAGTCTGTAAGCCTCTTCCGGAGTCATTTCTCTACCTGTGTCTGGATCTATGACAATTATTGAGCGTTGCAGGTAATTCTCTCTCTGCTGTCTCTTAGTTTTGGATTCATTAACCTGTTTTTGCAATTGCTCAATTTCATGGTCTTTTTCTTTTGAAATGTGTTTTAAATTATCAAGCTCACTTCCAAGAGATGCAATTCTTGCTTCAAAGTTTATGAGGTTATCTGGTTCTGATACATCCTCGGTATCTTTAGTTTCATGTACTGCCATATCACTACCAAGCTGAATGTTTTTGGCTTTTGCTTGTAAGCTTTGATTTTCTAGTTTTAGTTGGCTTATTTCTTTTTTTAGATATTCAATATCCTTGGAGCATTTAGCATTTGTGAACTCTGCTTCAGATAGTTTTGCATTTAGTTGCTCTATCTTTTTATTCAGCCCCTGTTTACGTTTGACCTCATCTTCAATGCTATTCTTCAGTCTCTGCATTTGAGATTCACTTTCAGGATTTTTTTCTACTTGAACTTTCTCGGAGAACACAACTCTTTCTTTCACTTCCTTTTTTTCCAGATGGACAAAATGCTGTTGGAATGCAATGAGATCATTTTGTATTAGTTGTCTTTTGTGTATTGCCTCTTCTAATTGAAGTTTAATAATTCCATATTCTTTTTCTTGTTGAGGGTCTTGTTGGAGCACTACTGTTTGTTTTACCATTACTTTTTCATTAGATGTATTTTCTTTTTCTTCCAGTTCTGTTAGTCTTGTCTGCAACCTTTGAATCTCAAACTCTGCATCTTTGTAAGCTTGTCTGTCTTTGTCTAATTCTTCTAACTGATGCTCCACATCTAATTTCCTGCAATGTAACTTGCTGATTTCTTCTTTAAGTTCATCTATCCATTTCAGCTCATTGCTAATTTTGTTTACAATTAACTCACAGTCTGCCTTTACTATGGGGTCTTCTTCTACCTTTACAATTTCTTGTTCAACAAATTTTTCTTTTACCTGAGAAAGCTCTCTGTCCCGCAACTGGATCTTTTCCTTAATTTCAGCTTTTTCTCTCTCCAGAGTCATCATTATTTTCTCCTCTTCTGCTAATTTGGCCTTTAGACTCACTACTTCTTCTTTTGTGTTGGGATTCTCATGATACTGAAGGACTTCTTTTACAATCTCTTTTACCTGAACTTGAGGTTCACTACTCTTCCATGTCTCAGCTTCCTGTCTAAGTTGAGTAATTTCCTGTTCAAACTTCTCTATTTCATATCTTTTATCTACATTTTCTTCTCTGAGTTTTTCCAGTAAACTTTCATTTTCTGGATCTGTTTTGTATTTAATAACTTCTTTAATAATCTCTTTGATCTCTGTTTGAAGACTTCTGTTTTTCTGGGCTACTAGTTCATCTTGTAAGAGTTTCAGTTGCTGTTCTGACTGCTTATGTTGGAGTTCCTGTTCAAACAGAGCTGTGCGGAGTGAGGTTACTTCTGACTCAGCTTTGGGGTCTGGTCGGATAATTTCACGCATTTTCTCTTGTACAGCAGGTCTTGCTTTTTCCTCTTCAAGAACCTGAGTTTTTCTTTGCAGATCAGTTTTTTCTCTCTGCATGGACTGAAACTTAGTTAATTCATTTTCATACTGCCGTCTGAGATCAAGCACATCCCTTTCAACAGCAAAGTCCTTCTCAACCTTCAGTAGCTCTTTAACAATGATCCTTTCTTCTGCCATTATCTTCTCTTTTTCAAGTCGTTTCAGTTTTTCTTGAAGAACATATACCTCCTCTTCCTGCTGTAGTCTTATCTCATTTTCTTTGTCTTTTATTTCCTGAAGCATTTTGAACTCTGATTCAAGTTGGGGGTCATTTTGAAGTGTAATAATTTCTTGCGTTGTTACATTCCCCAGCTCCTTGTTTTTTTCGTCAGTTAGAATAGCAATGTGTTTTTGAAGGAGAGCAACATCTTTCTCATATACTGTTTTATGGTTTTTTAGTGTATCAAACTCCTCCTTCAGTCTCAGGACCTCATCTTCTTGTGCTCTGTCCTTTTCAATACGTACAACCTCCTTCACTATGTACTGTTGGGCCCCTGCCAGAGATTCATTCTCTAGGTTGTAGAGTTTCAGCTGGAGCACCTCAAGTTCATTCTGCAGGGCCTTGTTCTGTCTTTGTTCTTCTGTTGCTGTCTGTTGACATTTGATGTATTCCTCTTCTAGTTGTGGATCTGGCACTTTTTTAATTACCTCTTTGGTGGTGACAGATTGCAGTGGTCTCTGAGCTTCCAGTAACAAGAGTTCCTCATAGGTAGACTTAATTTCCATCTCAAGCTGTTGTCTTCTCTGAATTTCCACATCCAACATCTTCTGTATCATCTCCCAGGGGTCCTCTCCAGACTTTTCTGCTCTGTTAGACATGATGTGCTGTTCCTGTAATAGCTCATTTTCTAGTTTCTGAATTCAGTAAGGGGTGAGGACAGAAGAAGAAAACAAAACTAGTTTAGCAATATATACAAATGCAAACTTAAAAAAATAGACTATGCACACATGATATGTTAAAACAGATTGTCTGTTTTCAACAAAGCAAAAATATCTACATCTTATCATAACGAGACTGTCACAGTTGTTAGTTACTCATTTGCAGCATTAAAATGTGGTCATTATCTCTCAACCTCTTAGAGTAAGAAATCTGGACAAAGCCTAAAATAATGGGGTACAAATGCCCAAAAATAGAGACAGAGTGTAAATAATGCTCTTATAAATATAGAAAATTGCTAGAATGGCATGATTTGTGTTAGCATGTAATTCCTGGAGGATATGAAGTCTGAAACTCAAATGTAAGTCATTATTTAGTGACTTCAATCTTCAGTGATTTGTTAGAAAACTACAAAGCTTATGAGAAACAGACCAAAAATATAAGGCAAAAATTTGGACATTCTCCGAAAGTGTGGACAGTTGAGACATATGAATGTGGTTTATGTCAGAAAAGCATTACTTTGATCTTATGGTATTTCAGTTGGTTTCTGAGACCTCTACTTCCTCGTCTTCATTTGACTCACCTGAATCTCATTGCAGATAGAAGTCAAGCCCATAAAGGAATAAGCAGCATTGTGTAAAATCTGTAGTGCAGAGGTTTGAGTTGCATGTTCAGCATTACAGTGTTCTTTGAGAGACAGATGCACACAAATTCACACATGCACATACAGACACATACTCCAAAACATTTAAGTAATGTTTTTCTTTAAGAATAAAATCTTGTCTTGCATGTTTAGGAATGAGATTATCCCAGAGTCCTGAATCAAATTACTCAAACCAACAGTTTATGATATTTCATTTGTTACACAATCCAGTCCTCCATATATTCCATTTATTTGATTCCTGTAGATATGAATTACTGCTTCCATAGATTTCTTGGAGCTGTGAGAATTATGTGCATTGTCTAAACAGAGCTTTAGGCAGTTACTGTACATTCTTATGTATGGAGTGACTTTTGGGTGGTTTTCTGTCTGAGGTACTTTTTGATTATTTTTAACAGTGTCACTTATTTTATTTTTTAATGCTGTGGTGAGGATTATGTTAAGATTTCTTAGTTGCATAGTTTAATTATGTTTTAGCTGGTTTTGTTTAAGTTAATGTAGATATTTAGAAATGGGTCTGTTTTACTGGAAATACTGTTTTAATTGACTGTGCTTTATGTTTTATTGTTATTCTTTAGTTTTAATGTTTATCTTTTAAATATGAACACATTTTATTTTATAGGTTGATGTAGGTGGACAGTATTTTGGAGGAGTGTATATCTGTATTTTGTGGGTTTATAACATGCAATTTATTTTATATCCTTTAATAGTTGACTAGGTCAGAGTGTCCTTAATTGATGACACAAGAAGAATGATTACAAATGCGAGGTGACACAGGTGCACTAATGCACATTTGTATCACACCCTTTAACAATGTCCAGTATGTATGTATATATCATAAGCACCGAGTTTCAGAGAATATATAGACTCTCCATGTATGTCCTAATGATGCCACCCCCAGAGCCTGGCTTTATATATATATATATATATATATATATATATATATATATATATATATATATATATATACACATACATACATAATCTGATTTTAATTGAATTTCCCTTTGGACAACATCTGTTTAGTCGACAAAATTTAGTTTCTACACAGATGATCAAGAGGTGTGCGAGACTGCACAATTCCCTGGGTAGCAAAATATGCCCTTTCCCTGAGATTGTACGGTTTTAGAGTTAATATATTTAATTAGCAGGGGTGGGGGAGTCCATGGGGGGGGGGGGGCTTGCCCTGCAAAAAAAAAAAATATATATATATATATATATATATATATATATATATATATTTATAGCTATTTTTGGAAAATTTGTTTTGCATGCTGTGTGATTTTTTTCTTGGTGCATGCGCAGCAACATGTCAACATTTGCAAAGTCGACTTTTTGAACATTGATGTTTGGGTCATTTGTTCTTTTTCAGTAGCCCTATATACACGCACACACTCACTCACTCATTCACACACTCACAAATACACACACACACACACACACGTGTGTGTGTGTGTATATATATATATATATATATATATATATATATGATGGATTTATATATACATATTTAGGTATATCACATTACATCTAAACACTAATCACAGAACATCTAAAAATGTAATCTTAAACACATATAATTGAATCACATTTAATCTAAAATTTAATATATAGCAAATACTCTTCCAAACTTTTTTTTTTTTGGGCAGGGAGATAAACCCCCTGTACCTGTCACATCCACCTTATATACATAAACAAACTCCACACTTGCACATCCGCGGAGAAAAAAACAAACATCACATATAGTGAATCACTGCTGATGCATGAACACAAGGTACAAATCGTGCACTAGGCTAATTCGCCTTGTAATGTCTACCACTCTGATACCCTAAAACACACCAGCATTAATTCTATATAGCCTACTATACTTTCCTGTCAAATGTGATTTGACTACATGTCTTTTAGACTAAATGGATTTCAGACTAAATTTTTAGATATTTTGAGTTTAGACAAAATGAGTTTTATATCAAATGTTATGTGTGTGTGTGTGTGTGTGTGTGTGTATATATATATATATATATATATATATATATATATATATATGTGGGTCTATATTAGAACATCAAAGTTTTACAACTTAGAATGTTCTAATATCGACCCCTATTCAGCGAACGCTGAAAATAGTGAAACGACAGAAACACAAATTTTTTCCTTGGGAAAGAATTCAGTTGTCCATTTCTGTTGCTTCACTATTTTCAGCATTGTGGTGGAAAGCTAAGGTTTGGGTTCAGGTAAGTGTGCGATTGGGCATGGGTTAAGTGAGTTATGGTTAGGGCGAGGGTTAGGTATGTGTGCGATTGTGTGGATATGAGGGATAGGGCAGGTTAGGTGGGTTAGGGTGCAGGTCAGGTAAGTGTGCGATTGTGTGGACGTGAGGGTTAGGGCAGGGTAGGTGAGTTAGGGTTAGGGCGTGGGTGAGGTAAGTGTGTGATAGTGACAGACTTTAGGGTTAGGGTTTGGGTTAAGGTAAGTGGATAGTTAATGGTGTTTGTACAGTTTAGTGTAGGGTTAGATGTAAGATTTTAGGTGTATGTGTGTGGATTGCTTTTTGTTTGGTGTGCTTGTGTTGTGTGCATGTGTTTCGGAAAAGCGAATTTTTTCCTAGGGAAAAAAATTTGCTGTTCTGCATGTTCGATGTTCTCAGCTTTCGCTGAATAGAGGTCGACATTAGAACATTCGAAGTTGTGAAACTTCGATGTTCTAATATAGACCCATAATATATATATATATATATATATATATATATATATATATATATATACACACACACACACACACACACACACACACACACACACACGTAGATGCAGTATATACTTGTTGATTGCACGTTTTGTTGACACAGTCTACTGCTGCCAGTTTAAATCAAAAGTTGCATTAGTAACCGTAGATCTTGAATGTTCTCTTGTTATTTTGTGTAAGATATGCATGTGTCATGTTAAGTTAGGGTTAGAGTAAGGGCTAGATAAGGAAATATATTTAGTGTGTGCGTGTATGGTTGTCTATGTTTTGTAGTGTATGCACATGTGCTTTTTAGTTAGGGTTAGAGCTAGGGCTAGGTAAGGTGAATAAACTTGAAGAACAGTTGACCAACCACACTTTATTTATGGGTATGACAATATCTGAATACAACATCTGAAGTCCACAAATGCTTTAGCTAGGCATATTTCTGTATATTCGGAGCATAGTTTTAAATTTTGTGTTATTCAACAGATCAGAAAAGATATCCAGGGTAAGATATTCGACGTCCATTTAGATATATGTGAATTAAAGTGGCAGCTAAGATTGGATGCTCAGAATTACCCTGGTATTAACGATAGTATTAGCATAGTCCCCATTTTAAAGCTTAAGCACACTTTGGGTAAAAAATAATAAAAAACAAAAAATAAAAACTAAAAAACAGCAAATAGGATTTCTCAGCATTAATGTTTTTAAATCAAAAATTATTTTCTTTTAAATAAATATATATTTTTATAACACCAATATTTTTGTATATCCTTTGTGTACATTTTCAATTTAACATTGACAATTTAATAATCTTGAACTAACTGAATATGTTATTTAAATGCTAGTGTAAATTACTTTTAGAATTTAAATTGTAGAAAAAGCTTTTATAAGTGACATGAATTCTAGTAGGGTTCTTTGAAATATTTAATTGTTTAATTGATGAAGGATTTTGGTGAACTGGGTGGGTATATAAACCTGAGTTTTTAAATGTTTTATTGTTCTGTTGAAGTCCCGATAGAGTGGACAAAACCTAGATCAACATTTTTCTAGTATTGTGGTATCCATAAATAAAGTGTAGTTGCTCAACTGTTCTTCAAGTTTTTTCCATTTCTGGTGTATTGGTTACAAGTTTTTGCCTCTAGGTAAGGTGAATGTTTTAGCAGTATGTATGTCTAATATGTGTATGTCTTTATCTGCCTTGTGTGGTGGCACAATTAGGTAAAAGGCTGCTGCTAAGGTGATGTGTAGGGCTGAGGTAAGGTGGCATGGGGCCAGCACCCCTGTCCATTCTTACTCATGACTGCTAACCATAACCTTGCTGCTGTCCCTATGTCAACATGTAGAAATCAATGTATTGTATGCTGATGTTTCTGTACATTGATGAATGAATGAATGATAGACTTATATGTCTTTATCTATATCTGTACCTGTCCATCTATCAATATATCTATATCTGTATCCATACACACGCAGATGTGCACACATATATAATGGAAAACAATTCAGCCAAGATGAAGTCCAATTTATATAAAAACTGTTTTATTTTGCTACAGCAACATAAAGGCTGGATCCTTAGGGGAGACTAACTTTTGAAGTTTATAATACCAAAGTCTTCCTCTGGATTACTTCAGGTTTCTCTCTGGTAGTCTGTCTTATACATCTCTCCTGCAGAGCTGCATCTGTGCTCTGTAGGTTCCTTCTGTAAAGGTGGTTGTTGTCTGATTCTTTAGCTGTCGTACACCTTTGTTATACAAACTTCTCAGAATTATAGCAGACCACTGGTTAATGATTCTGTCAGTTACAGGTACATCTCTTAAAGACATTTTCTGTTTGTACACATTCATCATACAAGTATTTACAAGCAGATAACTGCAACAGCAACAAAAAGGATTCAAACGTGGAATAAAAGAACAAAGCGGTTTTAATTGCTCAATTGGATGTAATGTGTCCTGAAATTTCCATAAAAGTGCAGTTTTAAGAGCATTTATTTGTATTCCAAGAAGGTGGTGACACAGAGGTGCTAGAATAAAAAGATTGGATTTTTTTATTGTTTGGTGGTTTTATTTAACATTCAGTTTTATTCCACGTTTGGATCCTTTTTGTTGTTGCAGTTATCTGGAGTGTGCGAGTATTTGTTGAAGTATTTACGAGTAGTCTATTAGGAATTACAGTTATGTGTTCACTGTATAAGCATTTATAAGCAGTGTAATTACAATTCTTGCATTAGATTTACCTTTCCTTTGGGCTTTTCCCATCATTTAATGGGAAGAATCACCAAACCATATTATATTTGACCACTATCGGCTTGAACTCTTTGGATTCTTGCCACTGGGATGATCTATGTACCTTCAACAGACCATCCACATTGTGGTGGTTTGGCCCAGCTCTGTGATGCATATTAATTGTAATAGGTTGTAATGATAGGGCCCACCTGCATACTGTTGTATTTCCTTCTCTTGAAGGGGGGAGCATGATTAATAATATCTAACTGACTCTAGTGCCCACTTAATGACTAGGCACTTTCGTGTAGTGGCTAAGTATTTTGTGTCTGTTATAGTCAGTTTTCTGAAAAAAAAAAAAACAGTGTGTTCCTCACCATCAAAATTTTGAGAACAGAACTTCACCCAGGACCACATCAGACACATCTGAATACAACATAAATTGATTGGTAAAGTGAAGGAATGCTAGTACTGTATGGTACACAAGAGCTTTTCTAATTGTTTGAATGCAACACCTACTTCTATGGCCCATCTTATTTTCATGGTATCTTTCCTTTAGTGAGGTTTGTGAGGGGACAGGTAATAGTTGCAAATTGTAATACAACTTTTTTTTTCATAATATCCTGCAAACCCTAGAAAAGCTCTGACCTGTTTTTAGTCTCCCAAACTGTCCAGTTTTTTATTGCCTCTATTTTTTCCTTCTGGGGTGTAACGACAATGTTACTTATTATGTACTACAAATACCTAACCTGATCTTCTCACGTGCCTTACAGAATTCAATACAGTTTGCAATTTAGGTCAGTGAGAAACTCAGTCTTCAGAGTATATGATTATGTTATCTTACTTAGTGGCCATGTAGTAGCAGTGAGGCATCAGGATCTTGTCCATCAAACTTTTGAAGATCACTTGAGCAGTGCATAAGTTAAAGTTCATTTTGATGAAGTCTGTTTCATTTAGGATGAAACCACTTAAAAGTAAAGCTAACATTTTTTCCTTTTGTGGTGCTTTGTGTGTTTTAGAGTGTTTTTAGCACCTGCAATACATACTGCTTTGCTGTGTGTCAGAAGAGAAGACATTGCATTGAAATGTCCCTTCAGGAGTAATGGGGGCTGCTTTTTTTTTTTTTTTTTTTTTTATATAGCCTTTTCCATCCATGTAGCCTTTTTTTTAAGTCCAGCATAGGTGGGAACCTTGCCTTCCCTAGGCACTCTATTAGCTCACCTACCTGGTGGTATGGGGAAGGTCAAACTTTTAATTATAGGTTTCAGTGCATTTTAAGATTAAGAACTAAGACTATGAGGCTGTTCTAGTCACCCTTACATTACTCGCTGACCATACTACTGCCTGTACTTCCTTCCAAGACTTTAGAATATTAATGTGGTTATTTATTCTGGTCTTTTCTTGCCAACTTGTCTGAATCTGTAATTCTTTTTGTTTATTTTTTTCCTTTTACTTAGTATGATTTGCCATTTTTCTAGAAATGTATTTTCTGCAGAGGAAACTGAAATTAGTACCTGGTCCCCAGCCTTAAATTCCCTACTTGTACAATTTGTGTTTTATATGCTCTGTTGGGCAACTTGTGCCCTTTCTGTATGCTCCCTGTTTATGGACATTACTACCCTTTACTTATGTTGTAGGCTAGTAGAGTCTTCTAGAATACTGTTGCATGTTCTTTTTCCTCTTCTTACATTTCCTTAGCAATGTTTAATGGCATTCAAGGACATATGTTGCAGAGTAACTCAAAGAAACGGAATCATATTGATGCCTATGGAACTTCCCTAACAACAAATACTAGGGGAGGCAAAACTGGTCCCAGTTTTTCTCCATCCTCCTCAATATTCTGTGGAATTGCTCTACTAGCCTGCCTGCATGGGTGTGATATAGGTTCATAGGTAGGTACTAGGCTATCGGCTCAAGGGCCTATGTAAGCTTAATCAACAAGGTTCCCTGACTTACGCCACCCAAGAAAGTTATTTTCCTGTGCCCCTGTTGAGCAGAGCCACAGAAGTGATCCCCAGGGTGTATTTCCTATTTCCCATCCACTCATCAAGATTTTTCTTGAAGAGTGCTAATGAGGAACTTTGCTTAACATAGATGGGTAGCTTGTTCCAAACTATGGGAAGTCTCTGGGACAGGAATCTATCCCTCCAGCATGTCCTGTTTATTGTGATGACAAGGTTTAGGTCCCTAGAGCATGTAGCTTGGAGGGATTGGGATTTCTTTAGGTGTAGCATGTCCAACAGCTTTGGGTTTGACATAGCTTTATATGTTAGGCAGAGATCACCTGGGAGTAGGTGATATGCTACGGAGTAAAGCTGGAGTTTTTTGAGATGGTCAGTGTAGGGCATCTGTTTGAGGCCAGTAATCCTCTTTGTGAGGTACTTCTGTGGCCTTTCCAGCTGTCTTGTGAGGTACATTCCAAAAGGGGCATTGTACTCTATAATGGGGTCTAATGATTGTCAAGTAGAGGGGAACAATGACCTCTTTTTTCCTGGATGAGAACCCTTTTGTGATGAGGTGTGCCACATAGAAGGATTTCCTGACTACTGTGGCGATGTGATTATCAAAGGAGAGACTACTGTCCACCTGAGCCCCAAGGTCTCTTATCACACATTTGACGTTAAGTAGACTGCCACCTATGTGGTAGTTCATGGGTACAGAGTTTTTACCAAAAGGGATGACTATGCACTTTTTGGCATTGAGCCTGAGGCCATGGCTCTGACACCAGGCATCTGTCTCAGTGAGGCCCTTCTGTAGGATGCCCACATCATTTGGGGACTCAACTATGGTTCCTAGTTTGCAGTCATCTGTGAACTTCATTAGCCAAAGGCTGTGTTAGCCTGTACTTCAGAGAAGTAGATACCAAACAGGAGAGGTCCCAGGACTGAACCCTGTGGTACTCCACTTGTCACTGGTTTGAAGTCAGATTTGGAGTCGGCAACTTTTACAGTGTGGGTTCTGTCAGTGAGCCAATTGGCAACCCATCTTGTGACGTAGGGATTTATACCTAGTTTAGTGGGTTTAGCTATAATTTCAGAATGGGGGATGATGTCGAAAGTCTTGGCGAGGTCAAGATATGCTGTGTGAACCATCTTACCCTCATCTACGGCTTTGGTGACTGCCTCAAAGAAGTCAATCAGGTTCAGGAGGCATGATCTGCCTTTCACAAACCAGAACTGGGTGGGGTCCAGAGTTTGGAGGTTACCAATGTCTTTGTTTATGAGTTCCATGATGATACGTTCCATGGCCTTACAAACAAGGCTCGTCAGGCTAATAGGGCGATAATTCCCGGGATCAGTGGTGGCTCTCCCTTTGTGGAGTGGAATAATTGTTGCTGTGCGCCATTCAGTGGGCACAAAGCCTGATGTGAGACTATTCTTGAACATGGTGCTTAGGTGGGGAGCCAGTTCATTCTGAAGTTTGTGTAAAACGCAGCCTGGGATGTTGTCCGGTCCCATGGATGCTATGTTTTTGGCTTTAAAAAGTGCAGCTTTTACCTGCATAGTTGTGATTACAGGGACTCTGCATTCTTCCTGTATAGATATGGGCCCTTTAGGGGGTGAGGGGGGGGGGGGTAAAGTTAGCACTGAACCTATCTCCCAGGATGTTGGCAATATCAGTTGGTTCTGTAATTTTCGTGCTGTTGTGCTGTAACTGAGAGAAGATCTGGGTGTTGCCATTGAGATTCTTGACATAGCTATAGAATGCTTTGTGGCTGTTCCTAGAATCAGTGGCAAATTTGTTTTTGTAGCTAGCTTTGGAGTATCTTATAAGGGATCTCAGCTTCTTACTGAGGCTGACCAGGTAACTCCTCCACTCATGGGATTTTACTCTCTTTTGCAACGGTTTCTTCCTTCTGTTCTAGAGTTTGTTTATGGCAGGGGACCACCAAAAAGGCTTCCTTTTTTGGAGGATAGTGTCATGGTTCTATTTGGGATAGCACTATCCATGCACTCGTGTAAGTGCTTATAGAGTGCATCTGTGTAGGATTCAGCAGTTGTAACTGTATAGTCCATCTACATGGGTGTCATGAAGTTCACCACTTTTGTCTTAAGAAGCATGAAGTTGGCTTTGGAGAAATGTTTTACCATGGTTTCCTTAATTGGGAGTGGGGGCGGGATGTAGATATCAAGGGTGATTAGCTTATGGTCGGATCTGATAAACGAGGAGTTGACTTCAGGTGTGGAACACTGGTCACTCATGTTGGTAATGACTAGGTCTAGGATATTGTTGCCCCTGGTGGGGGTGTAGATAAGTTGATCCAGGGCACTGGAATTTATGAATTCCAGAAAGCATTGAGCAAAGGAGTTGGTACATGAGTAGTTTTCTCAGTTAATGGTGGGGTAGTTGAAATCATCCATTATTAGGGTGTTTGGTTGAACCCTAATATTTTCCAGTATATCAAGAAAAGAGGAGTGGGAAACCTGAGGCATAGTGTGGGATCTGTAGCAAGCTACAATTTGGATTGCAGTTTTGCCCAGAGTTAGTTGCACTTTGATAACCTCGGATGCATTATGCTGAGCAACTAGCCTGGAGGTGTGGATATCCTTAATGAATATGGACACACCTCCGCCTTTGGTGTTCCGGTCCAGGTTAGGTGGCCGAAAAGTGTGGTATGAGTTATAGCCTGGTAATGCAGGGGTGCTCTCTGGAGCCTTGAACCAGGTCTC
This sequence comes from Protopterus annectens, assembly GCF_019279795.1. Taxonomy (NCBI): domain Eukaryota; kingdom Metazoa; phylum Chordata; order Ceratodontiformes; family Protopteridae; genus Protopterus; species Protopterus annectens. The sequence goes on from NC_056746.1 coordinate 20,916,766, forward strand.
AGTCACTGCACAGATATAGATGTTCTCCATTTTAAGGAGTGCCTTGAGGGAGTGCATTTTGAGATTTAGACTTCTAGCATTGAGTAGCATTACCCTCAGTTTTTGCTTGCCTGTTCCTGTTACAGTGGTGAATTTGTCATTTGAACCTTGCCTAAAAAAGGCACTATAGGGGCAGCAAGAGCCTTAGCCAGTATCCAGAATCACAGGGGTGACAGGTGCATGCCATCTCTGGCAAAGCATCGTGGTCTGTTGACCATGTCGTCCCAGGCAGACAGATACTGGATCCCCTTAGAATGACACCAGAAGCTTAGCCAATTGTTGAAGTCAATCATTTTGTCCTTGTACTGCGGTATAATTCTGGATGATGGCAGGATGCTACTCAGGGCTAGGGTCATACCTGCCTGGGCTACAAGACTGGAGAGCTCTTCCATGTCTCTTTTTATGTAGTCCAGGGAGGTACATTTCAGGTCATTCACACCAACATGGACAATAACAGAGTCATATTTGTACTTGTTGTGGAGTGACCAGAGTGCATGAGTTATGTGGTGGATCCTGGCACCTGACAGGCAGCTGACAGTAACCTTCTCCTTGTTTAGTCTGGTGAGTGAGACATCAGTGTGCCTGACTGTAGAGTCACCTATGACTAGTGTGTTGGGTACATTGTTTTGCCTTATGGGCTGTGGTTGAGTGGCACACTGAGTCTGTGGGCTGTGTGTCATTTGGGTTGTGTTGGGGTTGGAGGTTGCTTGCATTTCTGCTTTGGAGGTCTCTGTTGCTTGAGCAGATTATTATTGAGAGCCTCCATGAATGTTTTTGTGTTTCTATGTGTGGATTTTGGTGGTGTAGGTTTAGTGGGACTATGTGATGAATGTGGTGTGGTACAAGTGTTTACCCTCTCCTCTTGACTGTCAAGTTCAGTCTTGGCTAAAGAGAGCTTTACCTCCAGTTTGGCTAGATAAGTGCATCTCTCACAGGTTGTAGTGTTGGGTGGTAGGAGGAAAGGGTTGTCTGTATACATGAGGCAATTGCTAAATTGCCCCAAGATGCCCAGATTCATCAGATAGACATGAGAGAACACTGGGAGCTGACCCTTGGACGTGCCTGAATAAAAAACTATTTTCCTCAAGACAAGTGAGGAAAGTGAGTCCAAGAGCTGTTTTTCTCTAAGCAAGGAAAGTAAGTACAAAAACTGTTTTCCTCTAGGTAATGAGGAAGGTTGAGTGCTGTAGTAATTTGTAGCTTAGCTGAGCACAAATAAGCAAATTCAAGTGCTAAAACTAAGAATCTGTATCTGAGCTAGACTAGTTACAAGATAGAAACAAGTGCAAATACTGATATTTTGAGCTGTTTAACTTTGAAACTGTGACATAGGTAATATATTACCATTGAATTTTGTGAAGTTCACACGAGTTAGCAGATAGTTTATCACATTTCTGCTTGGAGTTAAATTCTTTCTTTGTATTCCCTGATCCTTCTTTCTCCTTTTTCTATTCATGAGATCTCACCACCTTAGAGTGAGAATACACTGCAGAGTGAGAATACACTGCTCTCTTGCTCCTTTTTTCTTTTTTATGCTCCCTGAAAATGGGTACCTCAGGATGTAAGTGGTTTTCAGTAAGTGTTTCCTGCCTGTACTCCTATCTGTTGTCTATTTTGTATATGCATATCTTTCAGCCTGTATCCACACCTTTATTCTCACTTCATTGCTGTGGTCAGTACTGACTGGTGGCCCTGATATGGGTGTACACTAAAAATGCCTACAAGGGGCAACCAATTTTCCTCCCACTGCATCCTTAACCATAACTGAATACCTTTAGGTCTTCAAATACTGATCCTTCAGCTTTATGTTACTCAAGCTTTCTAGTATCTGTTAGTAGGTGGTTCCCCCTCCCATTTCCAGAGGGGGTCAGAGGCAAGGTCAGGGTATTTTCAAAGTAAATTTTCTTTCTGGTCTGATTCCCAAGGTAAAATTTTCTCCTTGTGCTGCTGGTATGGCCTGTCAAAAGAGATGCCTCCTTCCCAGTGTCTCCATACTTCATTAAAGTGAGGGAGGTGATTCCCATTTATGATATTGTGAGTTAAGTTGGGTACACCTGCAGTAGGATACAGCACCTTTTTGAATTTCATTTGTATCTCAAGTTGAGAAATGGGATACCATTTCTTGTCTCTATGAATATAGGTTACCTCTGCATTTTTATTAATCACCATTTTTTTACAGATTTATTACCCTTTTATGAGGGTGACCATGCTTCCCATGTATAATTCCCTTGTAGTTTTTTTCTGTCCAGTACCATAGTTCATATATGCACAGTAATAATAATATGCAGTTTCAACCAGTCTGGAAGATATTTTATTTCATTTTATAGGTTATATAGCATTAACAAACTATTTAATATTTATAGTTTTCATGGGCACAGCAATGATATTGTCATTAGTGCAGAACCTAGTATTGCACCCTTTTCCCCCACACGTAAAACACGGTACATGAAAGACTGAACTTTTTTTTATTTTTGCTAACATTTTGAGAGTCAGTTAGATATTTTCCACAGCACTGGGTATATCAGTTACTATACAAACTTTCATGACACAAGAGTTTCCAAGATAGCTACACACTGATCAACAGGTTAATTTCAGCTTTTCTAGTGTGAAAAAAAAAAAGAAACTGATACATAAGGGCCAGTAATTCTGCCAATTTTAGTAAACTTCAGTTACTGGCTTGTAAGTATGCTGCCTGGATGCCAGCAAAATAAAAAGAAACTTTGAGAGCCTGAAAGAAAACCAACTAGAAAAGGTGAAGAGAAAACACTGACTGGTAAGAATCATACAGCTGTTTAGCAAAAGGCAGTTCAAGCACCAGTTTTGGTACATGACAAGGCTTCCAGTAATTTAGAGGAACAAATAAATCAAATGGGCTGATTAAAATAAATTAAATATTGAAGGAGTATAGTAACTGAACTAAAAGGCTGGAAAAATGGAAGAAGCTTTAAGCAGCAATTCATATGAGTTGCTAAAATTGCAAAAATTAGAGGTCAAAATGAAGAAAAGGCTGGCTGAGTATGTGACTTCTTATCAAAAATAGTTGAGGGAGAGAACAAAGCACACAGGGAAGACCAAAGATTTTCTGGTGTACCAGAGAAACTGGAAGGAAAAGACTGTATTGGCTTTATGAAAGCACAAAAAAGCAACTGGGCTGATATTCCACAGCAGGATTTGTTAACAGAAAGAGCACATTGCATGCTCCAAACCTGGCAATGAGGAAGCTGTCAATGCCTGTATTAGTAAAGATGAAATAATACTGCAAACAGAGTTGATTTTGACAAAACTGTGGCAGAAGGACAAAGTATTAAAATTGGAAATAGTAAGTAGAGTGTCTATGGAAAAATGATTTTTCACTGTACACCAGGCAGAAGAGAAATACATTTGTCTCAGAAATCAGAGAATGTTAAGAGGCAGGTGTGAGATTCAAATTGCTGTATCCATCTGTCCAGAATATTTTTCCTGGAGTAACAAAATAATTATTTGATGCACAACAGGCTAAGGAGGAAAAACAAACTTTTGTCCAAAAAAAGTGAGCCATCAAACAGAAAGGGACTTGGTTTCTCATTGTTCTGACAATAAAACCCATAGATAGACTTTGCCAGTGAAACCTTTTCCAATTTTCCAAAGGAAAATGCTTGAGAGACAGAAAAATGCACGGGAGTCAACTGGAAGAATGGGGAGTTCATTGGAGTTGAACTGGAATCTGGAGTTGAGAGATGGAGATGAACAAGAAGACCAACATCACTGAAATTAGTGATCACATGTGAGACTATAAAGCATCAGTCACATTTGTGAAATAAGGCTTTACAAGAAAAAGTGGCTGAGAAAGATCAAACTTTTGCTGACTTTGTTAAACTTGTGGGAGGACTGAAAGGCATATACCTCATTCATGTCATTAATTTTTGGAAGGATACTAAATGGAAAAAAGTAACTGTAATTAAAACAATTTTTGTTATTACCAATATTTGTATAAACACTTTCATTATATAAATTACATATTATATCATAAAGCATTTTTACTGATTGTTGTATCTGATAAAGATACTAAAGTAAGGAAGTACTTTTTAGTTTTAAGAAATGTAGGTATTACAATGTAAAGAAAGAAGAAAGACTGGACAAAAGCATGTTGAAGTTAATATGCTGTAATCTTGGGCTATTGGGGGGATGGGGTGTGGAAGTCTACTGAGTATAATATATGTACAGTTGAAATGTTTTCTCTTACATTTGCATAACATAATGTCTGGATTCATGCCCCTGACTTAATCTAATATTTTTTTGTGAGAGCATATGAGCTTTTAAAATAAGAGAACAGTGAATGTAATGAAAAGTCTGCTGCTGAGGGAAGCTGTACATTCTGTTCTTATGTTTCCATGGAAACAAGCTGACTATAGGTGCAGGCAATAAATCACAAGAGTTCTTAGTATTATGTGTTGAGGAAATCATAAAATGAAGAGGTACAAAGGCAAGCAGCTTAATAAAAAATAAAGTTTGAAATTATTGGAAGTGAATAAGAGATAGCAGCTTTCCTGGTATCTAAATACATTAGTGCATTTACCAGTACAGTGTGTAATTTAGTTTTATTTAAAGATAGCCAGTGCACTTTTTCTTAAGGCTAAACATTAACATTTTCTGAAAGCATACAAGTTGTTTTTCACATGTGGTAGGGGAATAAAGCTAAGACAAGAGCAGACAGCAATTAGTGTAAGTAGGAGCATTGGATGTAACATGTGCTTTAGCATAGATAACCTTACTTTTAGTTTAGTAATGCCTGTGGATGCAGCTATAAATTTGAGAATCTGACACAATAGGAAGAGGTCATACCTCCCACTGTACCAAATTGCTTGGTTTTTACTGAGTTTTGGGGTCCAAATGATGGGGTGCCATGATTCCTGAGTGGCACCCCTTCATTTCCGATTTTTTTTCCAGCTTTAGCTTTAAAATTTTATTTTTCATGCTTTTGAGCTGACGTCATCACATGCACTATGACGTCAGCTCCATCAGCCCCACCAGCCTGTCGGAATTGAGCTCAAGCATGGGCTCATTCTGTTTGAATGCAAATGTAAAGGGTTTAGCTTAGCTGCACAGATGTACAATCTCAGTTTAATTTCCTGAATGACAGAGTAAGATATTTATTGGGACTTTGAAGCTTATTTTCCTGAATGGAATGGCACAGCACTTGCAAAGTTTATTTTCCTGAACGGAATGGCACAGCACTTGCAGTCTTAAATGGAATTTTTGAACTGCAATGGACAGTTTACTTTCCTGAATGGTGGTAGTCTTACAGAGTAAGTTATTTACTTTTTTCTTTCCTGAAAAAAAAAAGTTGGAACAGAGTTACAGTTAGGGACTTTACTTTTCTTTTACTTATTCCTGCTGGTTTTGAGAGTTGCAATTAGGGACTTTTTTCACTTATATTCTGAATGGAGTTGCTTTGCAGTCATTGAACAGACTTTCCTGCTGGTTGTAGGGACTTTTACACTTATTTTCTTTCTTTCCTGAATGAAGGAGTTTGAACAGCTGAACAGAAGTTAGGGACTTTACTTTCTTTCCTGATATGGGAGTTGCAACAGAACAGAGTTGCAGACTGAACAGCTGAACGTGAGTTGGTTGGAACGGAACTTTGAACAGACTTCCCTTTTTGCTGAATGTGAGTTGGAACGGAACAGGTGTGTTAGGGACTTTACTTTTCTTTTGCTTATTGCAACGGAACAGAGTTGAACTGAACAGGTGAATGGAACTTTGAACAGACTTTCCCTTTTTGCTGAACATGAGTTGGAACAGAACGGTTAGGGACTTTGAACAGACTTTTCCTTTTGTAGGTAAAAAGAGCCTAACATCCCTAGCCGCCAACAATGGACAGGCATTTGAATTTCACACTTTATAAAAGATTTTGTGTTACCATTTATTTTATGAAGAATATAAAGTCTGAAATTCAAATGCCTGTCATTATTTAGTGAATTCCATCCTTCAGTGTTTTCTTTTAATGAGGAACAGAACAAAAATGAGGCATAAACTCGCAAGTGGTGGTGGCTAGGGACTTTATGAAAGGTTTTGTGTTACCATTTATTTTATGAAGAATATAAAGTCCCTAGACACCACCACTTGTAAGTTTATGCCTTATCTTTTTCTGTTCCTCATTAAAAAAACACTGAAGGACTGAATTCACTAAATAGTGACATGCATTTGAATTTGACATTATATTCTTCATAAAATAAATGGTATTTCTAGCAATTTTCTAAGTTTATAAAATCAGTATTTGAAATTTCTCCCCATTTGGGTGCTGTATTTCCCCATTATTGACTTTTCCAATTTTTTTTTGTGCTAAGAGGTTGAAAGCTATGGTGAGAAATGAGAACTGAATTCACTAAATGATAGCAATTTAAGTTTCAGTCTTCCTATCTTACAGGAGACTGCTGATTTGGCTTAGTGGTTTGTTCTTCTGACTATTTAAGTTTCAGTCTTCCTATCTTTCAGGAGGCTGCTGATTTGGCTTAGTGGTTTGTTCTTCTGACTATAGTGCACAGGGACCTGGGTTCAAGACTTGGCAGTGAAATGCATGGTGGTAGCACAACATTTTATTCAAGCAACTTTCCAAATTTATACAAGCAATGTTTAAAATGTGTCCCTGGTTTTTGGTCTTTTGCCCCCCCCCCAAAAAAAATAAAACTGAAATTGAAAATAAGTGTGAAAAGCTGTGCAAGATGCCTGTATATATGTGTATAGTGTGTGTGGAAGTAGACTTTTATCATGGAAATGTTCTGAATAGGGCAGTTGTGTCACTATTGGTTCATGCAGTTTGTTTCATTGCCTACTGGAAAAATGTTTAAACAATAAATTTAAAATGCACTCAAACTTTATCTTTCTTATTTTGTGTGCAAGGGGCCAATGATTTGAAAACAGCCCAAAGGTAATCTTTATCTACCGCTGGCCAGATGCATTTTCTTTGGATGTGGTGTGGGTTTCAATGCTGTTTCAAAGAGTGTGAGTTTCAAGGGTAGAGAAGTTTTAATGCCAAGTCAATTTTCATTGTGAGACAGTATTGCTTTGTTTAGCATATGTTTATTAGTGATAGTGCATTGATAGAAAATGTAAAAATAAAATCCAAATCATTGTAGAAATAAAGCAGTATGGACACATTAGTGTTTATAGTAAATGGGGTGAAATAGCCAGGTAATGGGACATTGGAATGGCAACGGCTGCAGGGGGACTATTGTGCTCTATTTTGGTTCTATTCTTCATTTTGCGTTTGAAAGTTGGTATCCCACAATTACATTGGAGTAGGTGGGGTTATGTAATTATGTATGCAAATTTTATTGTAATCAGCGTACAGATTTGTACCTATTTTTCATAGCCTTTTTCCAGATTTTTGATGTTTCCAGGTTGAGAGGTATGGAAGAGGTGCAACTACAGAAAAAAAAAATAAAGGAGTATCTGGATAATATGCACAAGTTTAGAAAGATTGCTGTTAAGCAATTTTTTTATAATAACTCTAGAGCACAATGACTTAGGCAACAGAAAGAAAATGTTGCTTACAACTTAGGGAGCTTATAACAAGAAAAATAACCAGAGAATCCTGTAGAGGTATTAAAGAAATTTTGAAAAATTCATGAAAATTTGTATGTCAGAGAAATGTGGAACTCAAAAAAGAGCATAAATGGAGATATTTATGGAATACTTAAGTATGACAAGGTTAGAGCTAGACGAGTCTCAGCAATTAACTGTTAAAATAGGAGATAAGATAAAAATAGTGATATACAATTACTCTACAGGAAAGTCTGCAGGAATACATGGTATTCCTGTGGAAGTTTGGAAGTTAGGAGGGAAGAAAGTGATAAAGATCTGGAAGGTTTTGTTTAACATTATTTTAAAAGGAGGGGAAGCATGAACATCCTGGAAGAAAGCTGTGGTGGCTGTAATACATACAGATGGCAAATGCCCAGCTTCATAAAGGCCCATTTCAATTGTAAACCATGATTATGAAGTGTTTGTGTCTATAAAAGCTAAAAGGATAGCAAAATTGTTGCAAAATCAATAGATATGGATCAATGTGGTTTTGTGCAGGGGAAACAGAGATTTAACATTAATAGAACAAAGATGATCTGGAGGGAAGTAGAATGTAAGAAAATATCTTTGTTGTTGCTGGATCTTGTTACAGATAGACCATTCAACAGAGTAAGCTGGGATTTTATGAGTAGAGCAATGGAAGCATTTGCATTCCCTGATACAATAATAAAGTTCCTAGGGGTCTATATGAGGGATCAGAAGCAAAAATTAAACTGGGAGGGTTTTTCACTGAGAAGTTGTATCTGAACAGAGGTTAAAAATACAAAAAAGATAGCTGAGGGCACAAGTCCTAGGATAAAAAAGTGCCCAATGCTGGTGAGCACACTGGTGCCAGGACTGAAAAAAATGGCAGTGCAGAGTCCTCAAATCATGGAAACATTCCTACAATGGGGTTAGGCCAGGCTCAGGGAGAGGATGCCCCCCCCCCCGCTGTAGATGGAAGTAGTAGTCCACAAAAATTGTAAAAACTGACAGCCCCAAAAAGAGTCATAAAATGATAATGGAGTGGACTATTGAGGATAAGGAATATGTTATGTATTGGTACTATTATGTAAGAAGCACTGAATTTCTATACAGAAGATATTTAAAAAAATTAAGAGAAAAATTAAAGGAAAGAAAAATACTTCCACAAGGAAAACTGTCAAAAGCTTTAAATGCAAATTTGTGCTCATTAAAACAACAGACCCATGGAACAACATTACATAAGCAAAGAAACTTTGGGCTGCCTGGAAAAAAAAGTGACAGAGGAAGTGTGAAAATATAAAGAACAAAACCCAGAGATTTTTGAAAGATATAAAAAAGAAATATGGACATTTGAAGGAAGAAGCGATCTGATATGGTGCAATATTTATGCAAAGGAGAAAGACAGACTAATCAATGCAAAAAAGCAGCTCCAAAGATATTTAAAGAGAAATGTAGGCAAATGAACCCTGATATGGAAAATTTCACAATGCAAAAAAATAAGAAAACACGGGGCAAGAAGAAAAGAGGATTAGTAACAGAGAAGTTAAAGAAATAGAAAATGAAGTGATGGATTACTTGTGAAGTGAAGGATTTACTGCCTCCCTAGTCTGTGTATGTTATTATCTACCAGAGTCTGTAAACCAAGCCTTACTGTTCAATTGTACCTTATTAATATATTGGGTTGTTGACTGTATATTATTATCTACTATAGTTCATAAGACAAGTCTTACATTTTAATTGTAATTTTATTGTCTGTATTGTTGGAGCTTTTCTCCCCGGGCCTCCGCTGAAAATGGACATATATCCAGTCAGACTTTCCCAGTCAACAAATGTAAATTAAAAAAATAAAATACTGTAAAAAAATCCAACTCAGGTAATGTCATAGCATGATGGCGCAATGAGTTCCCAAATTAAAAAGAAACAGGTGGAACAGGAAACATCTGATCACTTGCCACATGATGATGCCCTAGAGCCTTCAGTAGGAAATGAGTACAAAAGTTCAGGTGGAGGTGCACAACAAGGGATGAAACAGTGGCAACTCTGATGTAGGCAATGTTGTGGAGTGATGGGCCAATGAGTACCAATACGAAGGAGCAACAGATGAAGCAGAATGAAGTGTATATTTCACAGGAAGATGTTCTGGAACTTTCTGCAGAATGCCCACACTAAATATAGAGCAAAAATGATGCCATCAGTTTATTAGAAAATGATCTAAGGGAAGAGTTACTTGATTTAATAGAGCTGGATAGACATATTAAGATTGATGAAAGAAATGGATTCTTCTTCTTCTTTCTTCATCTTCTTCTTTCGGCTGCTCCTGTTAGGAGTCGCTAGAGACTATCAGCTGTTTCCATTTCTTCCTGTCCTCTGCATCTTGCTCTGTCACACCAACCACCTGCATGTCGTCTCTCACCACATCCATAAACCTTATCTTAGGCCTTCCTCTTTTCCTGTTACCTGGCAGCTTCATCCTTAGCATATTTTTCCCAATATACTCTGCATCCCTCCTCAGCACATGTCCAAATGGATTACAGGAAGTAAATAGGACTCAGAATGTTAGAAGTCTGATAAAACAGATGAACACATTAATCAAGACTATTAACCGAAGTAAATATGATATATTTCTGTGCATTTAAACTAACAGCAGATAAAGTCTTACTACAAAAATACAGAGAAATTAAGGAAAGGAAGGGAAGAAATAAAATGCCATCATGGAAGCATCAAACAGAGAAAACTATAAAGCAATTAAGTCAAGAAGTGTCACTGTTAGAACAATATAGAAGAGGGAACAGTTTAACAAAAATACTTAAAAAGATAGACATGATAAAAGCAACTAACAGTATCAGAACAGACCAGGATCTCTTACACGCTATTGCAAATAATAAACTAAAGATATTAGCAAAGGCAGAAAAACTTAGAAGATATGCAAATAAAAATAAAGAAGAAGTACAAGATAAGCAATTCACTGATGATCCAAAAACGTTTTATAGAGAACTTGGAAACAAAGCAAAAGGAATAGAAGCACCACCAAAAAATAAGAAATTGACACATTTTTGAAGACTTTGTGGAACATAACAAAAATACTGAATGGAACAAAAAATTAAAACAAACACTAAGGAGTTCAAATGTACAGGATGTTAATAGGGTGAAGTAATGGCCAGAGAAATTGAAACAAAGTTAAGAAAAGCTCCTAAATGGAAAACTCCAGTCCCAGACGCAGTACCTAATTTCTGGCTAAAAGTATTAACATATCTACAAAAAGATTTACACCTGAGTAAGAACCACTTATATGCACATTCCAGACAGACACCAACATGGTTAACAACAGAAAAATGATACTCCTCCTTAAGAGTGAACCTGTTAGCCATCATAAAAAAGTATATACTAATAATTTGCCTCCTGATAAACTATTTACTGGAACTGATACAGACAGAGCTTATAGTCAGAAGAAAACTCAATCATAGCACTAGAACAAAAAGGGTAGCAAAAGAAAGTCATATGGAACAAAGCATCATTTGTTGCCAATTGCTAAATAAAGACATAATGGATAATTGTATAAAGGGGAAGGATTTAAGTATAGCATGGATAGATTACAAAAAAAGCATGTGCTAGCATCCCACATTCATGGATAAAGGAGTGCTTACAGATATGTAAGATACATCCTACATTGATCAGTTTCTTTTCAGTGAACATGAAATGGTGGCAAACCAATTTGCAAGTAAGTCGTGACAAAGGGAAAATTATTATCCCAGGGATAAAAATTCAGAGGGGGATATTCCAAGATGACTCTTTGTCATTGATGTTTTGTCTTGCCCTTAACCCATTAAGTTGATTCAGTTTGGCTGCCAGAAAATAAACTTGCTTAAATGTTTCTCATCTACTTTTTGTGGATGACTTAAAACTAATTCATCAGATGTGGAGCTGAAAGCACAACTGCAAGTGGTTAAAACATTCTCAGATTATATAAGCATTGCATTTAGTCTTGATAAAAGTGCAAAGGCAATGTTTAAAATAGAAATGTTGCAATAGCAAGAAAATAATCTAGGACAGGAATGTGATATAAATGAAGTTGAGAAGAAAGGAGGGTATAAATATTTGGGAATTAATGAAGGATTGGTGAACAAATGCAAATAAAACTCAGTGAGGGATAATTCAGAAGACTAAAACTAGTACTAAAAACAGCTTTGACATGTAGAAATAAAGTCCAAGCTATAAACCAAATTGCACTTCCTGTATTAACTTAGTTTTGATGTGATTGACTGGCCTCAAATGATATTGTATCAGTTGGACAGAAAAACAAGAAAAAATGCTTCACACTTATTGAATTATATCTACAAATCAGTATATACCAAGATTATATATTGCACTCTGTGAAGGAGGTATGGGCCTCCTTGAAATTCATTACATGTATGGATCTACAGTCATGGAACTGCTGACCCTCTCAGATACAAACATAATGAAAGTTTTACAAAATGAAGAAAACAAGTCTTAAATGACCTCCCTGCTTAGTTTAGCAGAAGCATTTAGGTAGCAAGTGAGAATGGACAAAAATCAGACAGCAACTGAATGTGCCAAAAAAAAAAAAAAAAAAAAGAAAGAATATAAGGAGAAGGATGAGATGAAAAGGAAAGAAAAGTAGAAACTCTATAAATATAGTGGCGAGTATAGAGACCTCCTGGGCAACCTCATGTTGACCAGGATTTGACGTAGGAATGGTTAAGGAGAGCTACGTTGAACAAAAGGAGGAAAGGATAATAGTCACAGTCCAGGATAGTGGACTACATACATGTTGGTTTTCAAAATCCACTGAACATGTGGAAGAAACAGACAAAAGCAGGTTCTGTAAAAAGGAATTGGGAGCAGTTGCACACCTTGTTGCTGGGTGTGAGACACTCATGGGAGAGGGCCTGTACACTGAAAGGCTCAAGAATGTGGCAAGATTTTTGCATTAGGGATTGTGCAAACACTACAATAAAGCAGTGGCTGAGAAGCATTGGAAACATGAGCCACAAAACATTATAGAGAATGATGAAGTCTACATAACATGGACTTATACCTTACCAATAATTAAAGAAATGGATGCAAAAAAATATAGTAATCCATGAAAAACATTCCTACATGTAGTGATTACAGTGTCCTTTGTACAGAGAGAGACACAGTCATAAAATATCAGGATTTGCAGGCAGAAATGAGGACAATGTAAAAGACAGTTCAGGTAGTAGTAGGAACAACAGGTAGAATAAAAAAGCATTTACAGTCATATTTAGATATGCTACCAATACATGTAACTCCATAGGGATTTCAGGAGTCATTTCTGGGTACAATGCAGGTGCTGCGAAGAACACTTTTGGCAGCAAAGACTGAAACATTACTAATTTCATGAACTTTAATCATACCCTGACTTAGGAATGCAATTCATTCTTGTCATAGTACTGAAACTCAAAAGATTTGGAGAAATGAAACAAGATTAAGCAATATTATATTGATAAAGCAGTAGAAAGTATTCTAAGAACTAAGCCAACATGAGAACAGAGAAAGGAGATTTTTCCAGAAGGGTTGGCTGCAATTAGGGGCACGAAATATGCAAGAAAAGGTTGATACATACTGTAGAAGACTGGCAAAAGAACCAAGGTATGGGGAGGAAATAACTAGAGAGTAAAGGTAATCGAATGGGAATAATCCAAAAAGACATTTGATTGCGGGATAGAGACTGCCTTCCCTATCAGGACTGATATCAAAGTGTACGCAAAGAGAAAGAGAGAGGGCAATCCTAAGTGAAATACCTGCTCTGCTAGAGTTTTCAGCTGAATCTAGAACAGAAGATGCTTAAAAAAAAAATTAGTAGGCATATAAAATATTGCAGAATAACTATAGGAATCAATCAAAGGAGGTTAGGAAAGATTGGGAGGAGACAGACTGGATAAGCAATTCACAAGGAAACAATGGAAGGACATATGTGTGGTTCCCAAATATGTAACAAATTCTAGATTTAGGATTTTTGTCTGGAAATGTTTGCATAGGTATTTCTATATCTCAAGCAGACTCCAAAGAATTTTTCCTCGGGTAGATGCTAAATGTTGGAGGAGTTATTGGGAAGAAAGAGGTATCTGGGAATGTATGTTTGGGGAGTTTAATGAGTTATCTGACTTTAAATTCCCTACAGAGTATTCTGTCAAAAATATTGTGTGAGCATATGGGTGTAACTGAGGAAATTAATTTTTGAGCTGAGATACAGGATCTGAATTATCTAGGAATAGTAAAGCCTTGTTAAGTTTAATTATGTTGGCTGCAAAAAAAACAAAACAAAACATATTACTAGAAAATAGAAATCAAAGTCAAAACACAATGTATTTTAAGTATTTCATATTGCAACAGAGATAAAAGAGCTGGATTTGGGATTTTTAGAAAAGGGTGGGAACAAATTTCATAGAAAAAAATAGAAACTGTGGGAACAACGCATGCAGTATAATGTTTTGTAGGAGGAGTCAGGTTTAAAGAAAGGCAGGAATTGAACAATGTATGTAATGCTGGATTAATGATAGTTATGCAAAAAGAATATAAATGATGTATAATGTTTGTAACTGGAAACATGTTAATATAGTTTGTTTTCTTTTATATAAATGTATGTTTGCCTGTGTCTTAGGTGATAATTCAATAAAGGTGTTAAAAAAAAACATTCATGACATAAGATTCTTTCTACCAGAAGAATAAATGTCTCAGAATCTTTTGGAGCAGACTGACACAGTCACTTTTTAATAGTACTTGACACACAAACAGCTGTTTAAATTTATTAGTGACCAACATTTCTATAATCTGTTCTTTACTGTAATGATGTCCTGGATCTACCACAAACTTACTATTTGTTTTAATTAGATATCTGAGATCTTCCTATTCTTTCCTTAGGAAAGCTTTATTGTTGAATATATGAGTTTGGGTTTCTACCGTAATCACAGCTCAAGCAAGCAAACATTTCTTAACTTTTTCATAGCCTGTGTAACCAGTCCTTTCCATGTTCATGAAAGTTTGGAAGGTTCATAGGTTCATAGATTAGTACTAAGCTAACTGCCCTTGCGAGCCATTTTGAGCCTAGACAATTATCCCAAGTGAGACTCAAACCCTGCACCTTGTGTTTGTAAGGCAAACACCTTAACCATTAGGCTACTCTCCCCTCTTCTGTATTAGCTGTGTTGAAAGAATGTGAGCCCAATTGGCTCTCTTCCATCCTTCTTTGCTTGTATGCCACTCAAAATAAATTATGATGGATGCTTCTAGATCCTTATCCCTGGTCAGAGGCTTCAGTGGTGTTGCTGTTTTGGAAGTATGATTCTGCGACGCCTATTGCTCTCTCTGATGCTTGCTGCTGTGTTACAGTAGGCACCCTGCAGAGGCAAACTCACTCACCAGGAGAAGCAAAAAGAGGTGCACTCTCTCATCATAGGGACATAACACTATGTTATTATACCCTTACAATAAGTAAACACATATGTGCTCAATTTCACTGTACACTTGTCAGTGAAAAACAGTAGTCAAAATTCTCTCAACACAAGGCCCATACATTACCTTTATATGGAGAAATTTAAATTTATGTGGCAGCAACAGGTTATCTTGGGACTTCAGGATAATTTAAGCAATAATTGTATCAGCTGCATCCACCTTTGTGGAAAATAGTACAGCTGAGGTGATGTCCATTTTATAAAAAAAAAAGTTTTATATACATATAGCAGCATAAAGACTGGCTCTTCCATGGAAATTAACTTCTGTGGGCTTTAATAAAATGAAAGGAACAATAAACTTAAGAAAATTAGGTGCTGAGTTCAAAGCCTATAATGTAAAAATCTTTTTCCTCTGGGTTACTCTGATGAACAGGTTCTAGGCGTTTGTCTAGTAATCTGGCATGTAGAAATATGTCTGTCCTCCAGAGTCAGTGATCTGGACTCCAGGTTGCTTTCTCCAAGGGTGGTTATTCTTTCTGATTCTTGGGCTGCCCTAGTTCTGTTTTTATACATGCTTTTCCCTCATTACTGCTGACACCTGGTTAGTGATTTTTTTCAGGTATAAGTACTTCTATTAAATGCCTGCTTCACTGTTTGTTCATATTCTCAATACTAGTATTTACAAGCAACATATCTTTAATTGCGGCTATACATTCTCCACACAAGTATTTATAAGCAGCTTATTTACATTTTTTCATCAGATTTATCTTTCTTTTAGACTTTTTTCACTTTTAATGGGGAGAGCCACCACACTGTCTTACTATTATATATATATGTTTGTCAGTTTCATGAAAGAAACTTTTGCATAACTAATTTCATTGACTTCTACTCAATAAAGGCACATTCCACCGGCGTCTGATAAAAAAATGAGAAAATAAATATTTTTTGCAGATGGTAAGCCCCGCTGTGCCCCCCACACCCCTGCAACTTAATCAAGAAATAATGGCCAACAGAGTTTGTGTTAATATGGAAATAATGCATCCCATGGTTATTCTGAAGCCTAATGCAGTCTGTGGAGGGCCTTTGCACCCCTAGAAAGGCATTATTTCTACAGTAACAAAACCTTGAAGGACATTATTGCATTTAAAGGATGGGCTATCTGTTTAACTGTTTTTGTACTTTTTTATTATATATGTATGTGTGTGTGTGTATGTATGTGTGTATATATATATATATATATATATATATATATATATATATATGGATGGATCCCTATCAGATGATAGAAACTTCATATGACTGAAACTCATTTGACTGACACCATAAGACTGAAATTTCAAAATACTGAAAAATCACTTGTTTGAAACCCATAATACTGAAATCTTACAATGCTAAATTTCAACATACTGAATTGTAAAGTGGACGATATGAAACCAGAATAGGTGGGGGCTATGCCCCCAACCTCCTAATGTGGGGGGTTGTGCCCCCCATACCCCCCCTAACTATATATACTAGTTCCAAGATTGCACTACAGTGGGGAAAAGGGCATATACCTGGTTTTATATCATCCACATAATAAGTACATTTTTATTTATTTGTGCGATATATACTTGCATATATTCCAAGTAAGAGCAATATTTATTTATTATATCCATAGTCAGTATTATTTAACCCACTCAAGTGCAATATTAGACAAATAAATTCGGCATTGTTCAATCTGTAATGTGTTTTGTATTACTTTAAATAGGGTAGTTAATTTAACTCAGGGAAGGGTATTCTTTTTGTATATGAGTGTTGGTAAATGTCTCTCTCTTTGTTGCATGTATTGGGAGTAGTATTGTATTTGTTAGTTATGTTTATTCCTCTACTTGTATGTGTTGTTTCACTTTCCTTTGTAATCTCAAGAATTGAGCTGATGCACGAAATTTCATTTAGGCTACACGTGTGTAGTTCTAAATGACAATAAAGTTTACTTTGGCTTTGACTTTATATATATATATATATATATATATATATATATATATATATATATATATATATATATATATATATATATCCAGTAATAAACTAAACAACTACTGAAGAACCACACCACACAAAAAGCAATAACAGAAGTAGAAAAACTAGTAAGGTCACCACGGAATCAGGCATAAATGACTATTTATTCCACAGATAAAAACATAAGGAGACACTGTAAACAAATAATAGATGAGCGTTTTTGGGTTCTAAGTCCCTTCTTCAGATCCACTATAAAAATGTCACAAACATATATTTAAAGTATCTAATAACCAATAGAAATTGTCATTCTTAATGCCAAAAAAAACATAACCAATCATTACATAAGAATTAGATTATTCTGAAAAAGTAAGCAATTAAACATTCTTATTGGATAAAAACAATAAAACACTAAAAATATACACATAATATCATCATCAATCTATTACCAATCATCTGTAGGCATTCAACATTCTATCCAATAAAGAACTAAGAATCAGCATCCAATTGTAATTGGAGATAAGCATCCATAAACCAATGTCTGCATTGCTAGCGACAGCCAATCAACAAAGCCTACTGCATGTTAACATGTATAGCAACCATATGCTAATTATGCATAAGAAATGCTCAATGCTAATCCATTAGCCAATAGCATAAATTGTTCTCACTACCAGTCAGCAACCAGCATATCGTTTCACACCAAATCAAAACCACAGACCTCTTAGCCAATGGAAGTGGTATACTAATCACTTACTACCAATCATATTCAGAGCAATATTAGTCTGAATGAGAAACTAAAATTAACATTGTTGAACAACATATAAAAAATAATAAAAATAGAGAATAAGAAAAATTCAATCTGCTACAAGCTGTTAAATACAATCATCAGAAATCATCATTGATGAAGATCGTTACCGCATTCTAGCAACAGCCAATCATCAACAGGGTGGTACTTGCTTAGACAAATAAAAACAACATAATAGAAATGCAAAATATAATGATAAATGTGATGCCTAAAAATCATTGTAATCAAATAAATCATTAAACAGTAGCACAATTCTTTCATATCATTTACTCTGTGTAATTATCTCTTGGCTAGTGGGGGCTGGTTCTTTTGTGTTCTTGTAAAAAAAAAAAAAAAAAAGTTGTTGTTCTGGTCTTTGGTGCAGGCTGGAGAAGTTGTTTGACCGCAACTGAGCTACAAAATATAAGTATCTTTTGATTATTTTAACAGATTACTGTTTTTATAATTTAATATATATAAAGCACTTTGTCTATTCAGAATCTTCAGAAATCTTTATCTGTTTAAAAACTTATCTGTAGTGCTTGTTGTCTTAGGCTATTGTATAAACTGAAACATTTACTCTGTGTAATTATCTCTTGGCTAGTGGGGGCTGGTTCTTTTGTGTTCTTGTAAAAAAAAAAAAAAAGTTGTTGTTCTGGTCTTTGGTGCAGGCTGGAGAAGTTGTTTGACCGCAACTGAGCTACAAAATATAAGTATCTTTTGATTATTTTAACAGATTACTGTTTTTATAATTTAATATATATAAAGCACTTTGTCTATTCAGAATCTTCAGAAATCTTTATCTGTTTAAAAACTTATCTGTAGTGCTTGTTGTCTTAGACTATTTTGTCCCACCCTCCCTCCCTGTTGGTGTCTTGCTCTTATACTTGGTGGCTTTGCAGTTGCCCGCCCCTACTGTGACACACCTCCCAGTCTAGTGTCATTAGCTCATTCTTCTTAATACAGAGAGAACATTTGATAAGGCCTTCTGTTCCTCCTTTTTACCTTTTCAAAAAGTAAAACAAAACTTTTTTTTTCTTTTTCGCCTGAACCTTCTTGTGTTCTGACTGTCCTTCTCAAACATATTGGAAATATACAGTATATTTCAGAGCATTTGTTATAACTGTATTGAGACTGTCCTTCTCAAACATATTGGAAATATACAGTATATTTCAGAGCATTTGTTATAACTGTATTTGCTATAACTGATTTAAGTATTTTTTCTGGCTTTTGAATATTTACTGCTTAGCGACTGCATCTTAGCCTGTTTATACAGCTCTGCATTCTATTTAAACTGTTTTTGTGTTGATTAACTGTTTTGCACTCTTAAAAGTTATTTGTTGCTTAATTTTACCTGTAGGCTAACACACTCAAGTGTGCTAGCCACTTAAAAGCATTTATAGCATTTACTGTCTGTTTTAAAAAAAAAAAAATCTCTTGTTTTCCCACCTTACTGAACTAGAGTAGTCCAGTTTCAGAGTTGCTGATCCCTGGGCTTTGTTTTTAGTTCCTGTTACTGATTCATTGCCTTATTAGGAAGGAGGGAAGTTTCTTTGCTTACCAGTGGGAGTGGGAAGCACTGAGCAGCCTTTTTGTCCGAATTGGTGAAGTTTCAGCCAGAAACTAGTAGTCTATTGGTCGTTTTGGGCCAATTCCTAGCTCCTTTCAGCCCCTGCTATAAAACACGCTAAACACGCGTTTTCCAGCTTGTACCAACTCTGCACAGATCCTCGTGGTGGCCTGCAGAGTGATCCAAGCAGCAGAGAGCTAAAAGAGTGACTTTCTACCAGATATAAGTATTTTTGTGGCTTTCCCACTGTTATTAAGCTAGCGACTGCATTTCGCCTGTTTTACTGCTACTTTAAGTGATTTCTGCATTTTACACTGTTTATTGCACTTTAAGTTACTAATTGTTGCAAATTGTTTCTGTAGGCTACACACTAAAGTGCGCCAGCCGATTTACAGCATTTATAGCATTTACTGTCTGTTTTTCCTTATCTCTGTAATAAAACAAACAAATCTCTTGTTTTCCCACTTTACTGAACTAGAGTAGTCCAGTTTCAGAGTTGCTGATCCCTGGGCTTTGTTTTTAGTTCCTGTTACTGATCCATTGCCTTATTAGGAAGGAGGGAAGTTTCTTTGCTTACCAGTGGGAGTGGGAAGCACTGAGCGCCTTTTGTCCGATTTGGTGAAGTTTCAGCCAGAAACTAGTAGTCCATTGGTCGTTTGGGCCAATTCCTAGCTCCCTTCAGCCCCTGCTATAAAACACGCTAAACTGTACTGCTGATCTAACCAGCATATCCTATAACTGAAAAGTTCATCTCTACTTGATTCCCAAGTAGACTATTCTCTATCTGTAAAGCCTAGCACTTACTCCTACAGTACTTGCACCTTGATAAAGCACTCTTATTATAGATAGTACCCCACCAGCCTAAAACCCACTTCCCGGAGTCCTTTGAAAGTTCTTTATCTACTACTTCTAGTATGTCGAGGGATCAGTTGCTAGTGTCCTCTCCAGCTCAACTGGTGAACCTGGGAATATTGAGGCAATGTTACAATTGCCTCATGTACACAGAACAATCCTCTCCTTCTCCCACAAAACACAAATACATGCGAGAGATGCAACTATATGGCCAAACTGGAGGCTGAGCTCTCTCAACATAGGACTGGCAAGACCAGACAGGAGGAGAAGGTAACCACACACAATACATACCCAGTCACACATGGTACCATCACAACTTCAAATCATACACATACTCACACAAAGACATACTCGGAGGCTCTGATCAAAAATTTACCAAAACAGCAGAGGCCACCAAAGCAGACACCCAAACAACTACCACCTCACGACCCAACACATGCAACACATAGACCACACAGTCAGAGTGTCAAACAGTCACAGCCCTTAAGGCCAAACAAAATGCCAGACACACTTGTCATTGGTGATTCCATAGTCAGACACACTGACGTCCCGCTCACCAGACTGAGTAAGGAGAAGGTCACAGTAAGCTGCCTGTCGGGCGCTAGAATCCGCCACATAACACAAGCACTCAGGTCTCTCAACAGCAGGTACAAGTCGACTCAGTCATTGTCCACGCTGGTGTCAACGACCTGAGACGCACTCCTTGGACTAAATGAAAAGGGACGCCGGGGAGCTCTCTGATTATGTAGCCCAGGCAGGTATGACCCTGACCTTGAGCAGTATCCTACCTTCACCTAGAATGATGCCACAATACAGTGATAAGATGATCAGCTTTAATAATTGGCTTAAATTCTGGTGTCATTCAAAGGGGATCCAATGTCTGTCTGCCTGGGATGACATGCTGGACAAGCCACGCTGCTTCGCAAGGGACGGCTTGCACCTGTCACCCCTGGGCTTCCGGATATTGGCAAAGGCTCTTGCCACCCCCATAGTGCCTTTTTTAGGCAAGGCTCAAATTCTAAACCTACCACCCTAGATCACCAAAAAGGAAAAAAACTAAGGGTAATGCTGCTCAATGCCAGAAGTCTCAGTCTCAAGATGCACGCACTCGAGGCCCTTCTCAATATGGAGAACATCGATGTCTGTGCTGTGACAGAAACCTGGTTCAAGGCTCCTGAGAGCACCCCAGCACTAACAGGTTTCACCTCATATCATGCGTTCCCGCCCCAAAATCCGGACAACACCAAGAAAGGAGGGGGGTGTCCATATTCATAAAGGACACCCACACCTCAAGGCTGGTGGCAACGCACGATGCATCGGAGACCATCCAGGTGCAATTAACCATAGGCAAGACTGCTCTGCAATTTGTAGCATGTTACAGGCCACCCTCTCAAACTCAGGAACCTCACATGGCCTTCCTGAAAACATTGGAGGATAAATGTATCTCCAAACACCATCATACTAGGTGACTTCAACTACCCTAATATAGACTGGGAACACTACTCAAGCCCGAACACTCTAACCCAAAGATTCCTGGAGTTCATAAACTCAAATGCCATGGAACAACTAGTCACCATCCCCACAAGAGGTGAAAACATACTTGATCTCATCATCACGAACATGGGATCAAAATGTTCAACACCGAAGTATACCCTCACTGGTGAGATCAGATCATAAACTAATCTCGCTGGAGGTCCTCATCCCGCCCCACCTGAAACAAAAAAGACCACAGTGAAAAACTTCTCAAAAGCCGATTTCACACTTCTAAAAACTAGTGTGGTCTCCTTTAAGGCCCCTGAGCCAGTGGTAAACATTACTCAAACCGCTGAATCACTTACAAATGCCTTCTACCAGCACCTACAGGACTGCATGGATCAGGCAATCCCAAACAAAACTAAGACTCTCTGTACCAAAGGCAAGCGTCCTGTCTGGTGGACCCCAGCCATAAACAAGCTCTACAACAAAAGGAGGAAGCTACTACAAGATAGAGCAAAATCCTTGAAAGGTAAGACACCTTTGATCATTATAAGTAAAAAACTAAGAGCTCTCATAAAATCATCAAAGGCAAATTTTGAGAGAAAAATCGCCAAGGACTCTAAAGACAATCATAAGGCCTTCTTTAGCTATGTTAGAAACCTAGGAGGAAACTCCCAGATATGCTCAGAATTAGTTCAAAATGATGTGAAAATTACTGAACCTACACACATTGCTAACATACTGGCTGACAGGTTCAGTGCAAACTTCTCCCCCCCCCCAAAACAAGAGATATCTATTCCAGAATATTGTTGGCCCCCAAACATCTCCAACGCCCAGGTGAGAACTGCCCTCACTAAGGCAAAAAACACAGCATCCATGGGACCGGATGGTGTCCCCGGCTGTGTGCTTCATGAACTCAACGAGGAATTAAACCCACAGTTAGGACAGCTGTTTAATCTTAGCCTCACCTCAGGATACGTACCCAAGGAGTGGTGCATGGCGACTGTGGTCCCACTTCATAAGGGCGGTGCCTCCACAGACCCTGGAAATTACCGCCCCATTAGCTTGACAAGCCTTATCTGCAAAGCCATGGAGAGGATCATAATGGAACTCATAAATAAAGACATAGGGAACTTGCAGACTTTGGATCCAACCCAGTTTGGCTTTGTTAAAGGCAGATCCTGCCTCTTAAACTTGGTTGACTTTTTCGAGACAGTCACCAAGGCCATTGATGAGGGAAAGGCAGTCCATACAGCCTACCTCGACCTGGCAAAGGCCTTCGACACAATACCCCACTCAGGTATCATCGAAAAACTCATCAGCTTGAATGTAAACCCATACATCACAAGATGGGTTGCAAACTGGCTAAGCGACAGAACCCACAGGGTCAGAGTTGCTGGAGCCATGTCAGACTCAAAGCCTGTCACAAGTGGTGTCCCACAGGGCTCAGTCTTGGGTCCACTCTTGTTCGGCATCTACTTTTCTGAAGTACAAGCAAACACAGGAGGGTTATGGCTGACAAAGTTTGCAGATGACTGCAAACTGGGCGCCATAGTCGAAAACACATCTGACACAGATATCCTCCAGAAGGGCCTCACAGAAACGGATAACTGGTGCCAGAGCCATGGCCTGAAGTTAAACGCCAAAAATGCATAGTCATACCCTTCGGGAAAAACAAGGTTACCCCTAGCTACCATATAGGTGACAATCCACTGAGCACAGAAAAGTCATCAGGGATCTGGGGACCCAAGTTGACAGTAGTCTTCGCTTGACACTCATGTTGCTAAAGTAGTTAGGAAAACCTTCTATATCGCCCACCTGATCATGAAGGGATTCACATCTAGATCAAGGGAGGTCATCGTCCCCTGTACTCATCACTCATTAGACCTATGATTGAGTACAATGCCCGTTCAGAATGTATCTGACCAGACACCTGATGCAGCTTGAAAGGCCCCAAAAGTTCCTCACCAAAAGGATAAAGGGTCTCAAAAATATGTCTTATGCTGCCCGACTGAAAGAACTCCAGCTTTATTCAGTCTCATACCGCTTGCTCAGAGGTGACCTGTGCCTGACATATAAGGCCATGTCAAACCCAGATTTGATGAATATGCTTCACCTCAAAAATCTAGATCCCTCAGAACCACAAGGGCGGAGACTTAAACCTTGACACGGTTATAAATAGAACGTGCTGGAGGGACAGATTCATCACCCAGAGACTCCCTATGCTGTGGAACAAAATCCCGGTACATGTGAGGCAGAGCACCTCGCTGGCCTTGTTCAAGAGGAATCTTGACCAATGGATGGGAGATCGCAGATATACCCCAGGGATTACTTCAGTGTCACTGCTTGACAGAGGCACAGAAAAATGATAGGTATAGTTTTTATTCAAACTAAAGGGGTGGCGAAAGCCACATAACTATGGGCTAGGCTTATAAATGCCCTTGGGCAGATAGCCTAGTATGAACCTATGAACCTATATAACCAATCATGAACAAACATTACATTTCTCGACAAATCAGAGCCATAGGCCTCTGAACAAATAAGGGTAGTTGACAGGCTACTGACTGCCAGTCATATACAAGGCAATACAGAACTAAACGTAAAATGAATCTAAACCAAACTAAACAGGTGACTTGCCCTGAAACAGAATAATGAGCTACAGTGTTATTACCATATAAAAATAAAAAGATCAATGAAATAATAAATCTAAACATATCTAACAAACTAAGAACTTATTAAGAAACTGTCCGACCAGAGCCAAACATAAATATCATGACTAGTAATAAATGCCCTGTTGACATTCAATAATAATGCCTGGAAATAATATTATATGAATAACAACAAAATTATCCAGTGGAGATTGGCTGAAACTTGTTAAAGCTCAGCCTGTAATCTCAAGAATTGAGCTGCTGCACAAAATTTCATTTAGGCTACACGTGTGTAGTTCTAAATTACAATAAAGTTTACTTTGGCTTTGACTATATATATATATATATATATATATATATATATATATATATATGAAATAATTCTGCCACCTATTGTTTCAAACTTGTAGTATATGTAATTGTTGCAGGAGGAGGTATTTTAAATCTAAACTACAAGTTATGTAAGTATTAGTCTACACACACACACACACATACACACACACACAGAAGCATAAACAGACTGACAGACTCAAAAGCATTTATTTAGAAATACATACACATTCAGAAACATAGACAGACAGACGTACACAAGCAGGACTTACAAACAGACCTATACATGCAGTACTTACAGACACTTTTTCAATAGATCTGACAAAGCTCATTTAAGGGTGAAAGCACTCATCTGTTTTTCAATAAAGATGTTTTGATTTCTAAACAAGTTATAATTGCTTGATTACTCTGAAGTCTCAGATGAACTTGTCTATAGTGCACTTTTTCCCTGATTTTTTAGGATTCTCAGCCAGCAGCATTGTTGCTCATAAGTACTGTTTTTTTCCTGTGGTATATACATACATACATACACAGATATACAGAGAGAAAGAGATAGATCAGGGTTGTAGGGGCTTGTCCCTGCTGTAGAGCTTTTTTCCTACAAAAAACATGTTTAAAATACGATGTATTGCTGTATTCAATGTGTGATCTTTTGAAAAATTTGATGTTTTAGTTGTTATTAATCAAATGCTAATTACACAGCATGCACTTACAGGTATTATTCTTGCATCTAAATGTAGCACTGAAAATAATTTGAATTAAAGAGGTCCTTAATGGAGTCAAAATCTTTTCTACAGAAAAAAAACATCCTTACCTGCTGCAGAATGTTCTGCACAAACTGAAGGTTTTGCAATCTTTGTTTGTTCACAGCCTTGACCTCAGTAAACTTTGCAGCCAGGATAGCTTCCTGTTGGGGAAAAATATATATATGTAAATGAAGTCCAATTTAAATAGTGAAACAAAAATGCAAGCACAGTCTTTGGGAAAGAAGGCGGTGCATTTTATCAAGGACAAGATGTGAAGGGATGAAAGGAACAGAGTATGACCGTAAGATGTGTTAGCACACTGACCGGCTAATTATTTTTGCTTATGAGTACCTGTAATAACCAAATGGCAAATATTCAGAACCTGAATACTGTACTGAATTATTTGCAGCACTGCTTCTCTACTTTTACAGTCAGATTAATCCACAACCACTTTTTTCCCATTTTTGCACATGGGGTAGGGGTAACCCTTCACCAGTGACAATCATCTGGAACCAAGGTTTACACCATCGGGTGACTAGCCCTGCCATGGTAATTCTTCCACACCAAACACTCGCATGAAATCACGCACTTACACCTATGGCAAATTTAAAGTGTCCAATCCACCTACTGCATGTCTGAGGAATGTGGGAGGAAACTGGAGCACCCAGAAGAAACCCATGCAAATACAGGCAAGACATGCATACTCTGCATAGAAAGTACCCCAGCTGAGAATTAAACCAGGGAACCTCTTGCTGTGAGGCAACAATGCTATCCACTGTGGCACCCATTCAGAAATTAAACATTATTTTTCCTAATGGTGGAAAAAATGCATGCTAGAATTATCAGCCACTTCAGAAATCTTACAGAGCTCCCTATGAATACCAGAGGGCAAGAAAATGTCAGCCCACAAGAAATCCATATTTGATGTAAACACATAGAATAAGTACCAGTTTACTGAATTATTCAGGAAATCAGGTACAATACAGTGTATGATGGCCCACCACTGGACCAGTAATCAAGTAGCCTAAATCCTCACCACTGGCAGCAGTGGGGAGAATGTTCACTGAGAGGATGACAGGTACACACACAGTTTTTCCAGATGCAGCTCTCTGCATCAAGTGAAATTTCCCTTAGGAAAACACAGAAACCGCAATCAGTCCGGGCTTGGTTTCACACTCTTCCTCCAGATCCCCAGTAAGACTCCTCACTGGCACAGATATAGAGTTGAAATCTCAGCTGAATAACCAAGCCAAGATCTCCAGCACCCTCTCTGTCCAACCAGTGCTTCATGCCCCTGCCCATGTAGCTGACACACACACTCTTTGAGGTTTGATTTGCACACACACACACACACACACACACACACACACACACACACACACACACACACACACACACACACACACACACACACACACACACACACACACACCTCGGAAAGGATGGCACAGGTTTACTAGCTATGCCCCCTTCTTCCCAGACTATATAGGTAGTTTCTTCTGCCACCAGTCACACGTTATCAGCTACTTTAAGGGCCTTAACAAAGGGTGTCTGAGTGTCCAATCTTATTGTGTAATATTAATACAAATGGTAGTTTGATCAAGAGCAAGGCTGTTAGGAGTGGCCCACACAGTGTCACCAAATAACTATGCAATAACTCTCAAAACTTAAATATCTCTACACCGATCAGCCACAATGAAAGCTTTAAATATATTTAATAATCAATAATAAAAGAACAAGACAATAGTATATATATATTCACAGTGACATCAGAGTTCAAAACCACAGGAAATATTTAAAACAACCTTGCAGGATAGTCTCAAATAAATAAAGAACATTATCTAAACTAAGCTTCCCTATATTCCTGACTGTATCTAATAGAATTTGCTAATAAGAACTTGCCAAGAGCAAGGCAGATGTGGTGACTGGATCTTTTAGTTGTTGTCAGGTCCAAGACAGAATGCCCTGTCTCACTAAGAGACTTAATATCTCAAATATTACTGCTGGGATAGCTTGCAGAATGACATCACTTCTTATCATCTAATTCTAGTTCCCAGGTGAAACCCTCACTGCTGAAAGCTGGCAGTATTTAGCATCTACATGTAAAAATACATAGACCTCAGATGTTTGGCATATGCTGGAAGTATTAAAAACTGCATTCCTTAGAGCTTTCAAGACTAGTAATTAGTTCACCCTAAAGGCAATACAGAAAGCTTCTCAGCACAGACTCTCTGTCTCTAACTGCACTGAAAAACTGAAAGATACAATCTTTTGTTGCATAGCATATAAAGTAATTTAATTTCAGCTATTTTCCTAAAATTTGCTGGACTGAAGTTAACCTCCTGTATTCTAGTTTCCATTTAGACAGTTATAATAGTGCATGTATATTTCTTTTCTCTTCTAGCAGGGCATACTGTGGATACATTTTAAGCACAAGCACTTTACAAAATACCTTTTCAACACACATCTGTACAAACCAGTTTGATATACATGTGACATACAGTTGTAATACAGTTGTAACATAAGCATCTTATATAAATCATGTTGATATTCACAAATAACATATAATTATTTACAAAATTCTAGCTAGCTGTGCTGGCAGTATCTCCTTTCATCACACAGTGTTTTAAAAAACTGGAATATTTCTGAAACTAAAATACTGAATGGCAACAACACAAATTTTTAATGGCCATTCACTGAAGGGTCGACATTATCCTCCAAATTTTCTACAGAGGGGGCTTTACCCTTCATTCCTCCTAAACAGGGGTATAGCCAGATATTTATATTTTGTACTCAGACCTCATGCATTTGCCCCAACCACCCAGAACTCATTTAAAAAGTGTACTTAATCTTCAAAATGCTACTTTATATTATTCAGTAGGGAACACACTATTGCAACTGCTGCCACTTATAATTATAAAAAAGCTATTTCACAAGGGGATCCCTTTTAAATCTCAAAATGTTGAAAGATCAACTTTCAGTATCTCAAGACTAAAATATCGAAAGTGCAGTTAATTGAAACTGCACTTTACAGATTGCTATATTATCGAATCTGCTGTCAGTGTGATGTGTTGTGGTTTGTGTTTGCGGTGCATTGTGGTCTGGGAGTTAGATATGGCAGACAATGTGTGACTGTGTACAGAGATTCAGGTAGGTTGTAAGTGTTTAAGGGTTTTGGGTAGGGTTTTTTTATTTTTAGTTTTTTGGGAAGTTTTGGGAGTTGGATAGGTTAGATGTGTGTGTGTGTGTGTGTTAGTGTTGAAGGCGGTGTGTTTTTTGGATGCTTAATATATGTGTTTTTCACGTGTATGTGTGATGGTGTGCGAAGTATGTGTAGGGTGCATAACTTTTTTTTTTTTTCAGCAAAAATGTTAATTATGTATATGTATGTATATATATATATATATATATATATATATATATATATATATATATATGGGTCTACTTTGATTCACTGAAAACTCATTTCACTGAATTTCAGTTCACCCTCAAAAAAATCGCTGAAAGCTCAAATCACTGAAAACTCATTTCACTGAATGAAAGTACTGAGGGGCAAATAAAATGTATATGCCCTTCTCCCCACTGTAGTCCGATCCTGGAGTTAGTATATATAGTTAGGGGGTGGGGGGCACCGCCCCCCACATTGGGGTGTGTGGGGGGGCTGTGCCCCCTCCCTACTTACCTTTTATATTTATGAATCTCATTTCACTGAAAGCTAACAAAATAGTAAATCAAAAGTAGGTGGGGGCTACACCCCCCACCCCCCCAACTATATATACTAACTCCAGGATCGGACTACAGTGGGGAGAAGGGCATATACATTTTATTTGCCCCTCAGTACTTACATTCAGTGAAATGTGATTCAGCGAAATGAGTTTTCAGTGATTTGAACTTTCAGCGATTTGGTGTGAGTATTTTGAAATTTAGTGAAATGAGTTTTCAGTGAATCCAAAAAAAAAAAATATATATATATATATATATATATATATCAGAGAAAACAAAGATGTTACATAAAAGAGTGCTGGATATACTCTGACTAGTAAGTGGTGCTAGTTCATTTTTTATTTGGAATTATGCAACGGGCGAAAACTCTTGATCTGTCCAACACCATTTTGATATTACAGCATACTGTAATATCAAAATGTCTGACCTTATAAACATTTAAAACATATGTGCCTTCATGGTCTTGTAACTTTGAAATTTAGTAAGGTTGCTGACTTAAATAATTATTTCCTCCTTTTAGTCTTTTAGCTGAGGTGGCAGTGTGTATGAGTAATAGTTTATTTCAAAGAAACTTGAGTTTGTAATTCTAAGTCGATACACTGTCAGTAGCAGGAAGTGATGTAATTGCTATGATTAAGTAGTCACATAAGCAAAAGTATGTCTGTCTGGGTAAGTGACAGAATGGAACAATGTACTGCAAGTAAAGTTGTATAATTATTCAGTTCTGTCCATTTGTGTTTCAGTTAGAACATTAAGTTAAACTGGTTAAATTGTTTCTTTTGCCCTTTGGTAATAAAAAAAAAACACACTGAGGGAGATTCAGAAAGGTTACTGAGCAGGGTAAGAGTGTTCACAGTAACCATTTCTGATTCACAGATAGTCCTTCTTCAGTGTTCTGCCACAAAGAGGTGCAGCACCATGGTGGATTGCATGTAGCCTATCTCAGTTGCTAATGAGGCATTCTCTTGTAGTGGCCTGTGCTAATTAGCCATGTGCTATCCCCCAGAAATGTGTATGGGGAAGCATTTATGCAACTGATTGATTCAGAGAATTGCCCAGCTGCATAATTTAGCTTAAATGGTGAAGTTAATGAACATAGCCAAAAGTTCACATTCATCCATTATTTTTAGTAGGTGAGATCACATCACAGGTAAGTGCTGAGGTAATAAATTTAAAAGTAGTGGTGGGAGGTGAGTGCTTGTGTGTATGTATGCCTGCATGTGTGAGTGCATGCAGAGAAATGAGATGTTTCAGGTAAACGAGAGAGAGTTTGTGTTTGTGTGTGTGTGTGTGTGTGTGGATCATACCTATAAAAGTTCCTACACTAGCAACCAAATCCTGCAATATTGCAGGAGGGACAATAGAGTATGAAAATATCAGCAGCGGGAGGGATGCATCCTGGGTGGCTGTGTGTGCATTGCAAAAGGCAAGATAGGATGCTTAGAGATACACGCATGAGCTATGTAATGCATGTAACACATGTAAGCAGTTGTTCCACAGGTCATGAGAGCATATCTAAACAATCCTCCCTTGGTTTGTGATTTATTGATCTTTACTGTTAAAAAGAAGTTCAACTGCGAGCGATAGTGAGGAATTACAACTTTTGTCTGGCTTGCAGAACTTGTATGGTCAGAACAACTTTACTGTACTTACTTAAGTATTTAGTTGTATATTGCTCATGTGATTTTTTTTGTCATAGAAGTTGATTTAAGTTCTCTTCAAATTCTGTGGTTAATGATTTTGGTTATTCTTTTCTTTTACAATATTTAATTCATTTGAAGCTGAATATGGATTCCTTAAATGAGTGTGCAATTAATGACTTGCTAATACAGAAATATCTTGTACAGTGTAATAAATGCTGTGCATGTTTAAAGGTAACAGCTGATAACAGTGGTGATCTGTGTTCCTCGTGTCAAAAGTTGGATGTTAGAAGTAAATCTAGACTTAATGATGATGATTGCACTTGTGCAAATGGCACAGCTTAGAGAACTGTTGTTACATATGTTAAGGACTGGACTGATTAGATAAATAATGTTAGGCAAAGAACAAATAGAACACATTTAGGAAATGATGCATCTATTGTCTGCAAAGATCGATAATCCCCTATGAAACAAGGCAATGCCCCTGACAGCTATGGAATTCTGGATGCAAGTATTCAGCAATCTGAAGATCCAGCTTGTTTTGAAGGAAACAAAAAAAAAAGAAAGAAATTAAGAAGTTCACAACAAATAAGGAAGAAAAAGAAATGGATTAATGACTGCAAAGGAAAGAGAATACGTAGTAAAAAGGATTCTGCTTTGTTATGTAACACTCTGGTGACAGGGAATGAAGATATCAGAAAACCCTCAGTCTACAGAAAAAGGCATCACCTTTCCAATGGAAAAGGTAGAACAAAGATGCAAGGGGCAGGTGAAAAGGAAGAAATCAAAACTGAACGTGGAAGGACTGAGGAACATTACTGCAAGAAAACAGAACAGAAAGACAGATGTTGACTACATGGATCAAGCTGTGGATTTACACTGCCAGCTGGATGAGAATTTAATACGCAATGAAAACAGTGGAATTAATAATCCGATACAAATCTTAAAACGAATCTGTCTCTGTTTTAGCAACATTTCTACTGAAAGTTATATAGATCGCTAAAATGATGAGTTAGTATGTTCACGCAGGTAATAGTGTCCCACTATATTCTGTGGCGTCATGCCTTACACGGGTACCTCATATATTTATCTAGGCAGAAACGGCAGGTTGATAATTCCAGTAGAAACACACAGAAAACAAATCGCTTATCTAGTAGCCTTTGATGATCGCGAAACTCAGACTGGGCAAAGACTCTTTTCAGAGGACACCCGGCAGGAAAAGCTCTTTATGAATTGCATATTTGTGCAGGCAAATAACGTGAGCTAAAAATAAAAACATACTACATAACACTGAGGTGTATATAGTTTAACATGCAATCACTATGGTATGCAAGCTGTACTGTATTTACATAGGCTAAATAGTGATGAAGCTGTATCCATCGTAACAACTGATAGAGCTGAAATGACTGTATTAGAAGCTGGAGATTCTTCAGAGCTGGTGAGCAAAGATATTCTTGTAATTGGAGATTCATTTATTACAGGAACTGATGCCTATATTTGCAATGAAGGTAATGAACATCGAATAGTGTTATGCTTGTCAGGAGCAAAAATAGAAGATGTGAGACAAGCCTTGGAATGCCTTAATGTAAGGAAATACAGATCCATTTTTATTCATGTTGGTACAAATGATGTTATCTGCAAGGATTCTCTGACTGTTGGTAGGGAACTGACAACTCTCTTAGATAGTATAGCTTGTACTGGTGTTAGGACATATTTTTCACAAATCACTTATAGAAAGGATAGTCAGGTCACTGTGAATGAAAAAATTTTTTGGATAAACTCCTACATGGAAAAAATGTCCTGTTTTAAAAAATGGAAATGTATAGAGCATCCAAGCCTTCTTTTGGGCACACGTGTTCAGATAGGATGGCGTGCATTTATCAAGATCATGGAAGAGAATTTTTTCAGCAGATATTATAGCAATAACCCACGCCTGGGTGTGGGTAATGTTAAATTTACCCACGGTTGGCGTGGTTTGGTCCCGAGGGCGAAGCCCGAGGGACCAAACAAAGCCAACCGTGGGTAAATTTAGCATTACCCACACCCAGAAGTGGGTTATTGCTATTATACCATGACATTATTTAAGAAAAGAAACTGTTACTTTTCTTAAATAATGGCATAGTATAATGCCTGTTTACTGCCCTTCCGCAGATGTCTGGCATCCGCTGCAGTTCTGATGTACTGCGCCTGCGCAGTACATCAGAGTTGTAGCAAAACGGAGAAAGCAAGATCTCCGTTGCTTTTTATAGCTATGTTAAATGAGTTTAACATAGCGAGACAGTTTAAAATAAGCAACGGAGATGTCCGTTGCTTATTTTAAAACTGTCTCGCCATGTTAAACTCATTTAACATAGCTTAACATAAAAAAGCAACGGAGATCTTGCTTTCTCCGTTTTAAAACACTGTCTGCTATGTTAAATGGGTTTAACATGGCGAGACAGCTTTAAAATAAGCAACGGACATCTCCGTTTCTTATTTTAAAGTTGTCTCGCCATGTTTAACCCATTTTACATAGTGAGACAGTGTTTAAACGAAGTTATACTAATGGAAAAAAGTCCGGGCGACCGGACCTTTTTCCATTAGTATAACTCGATTTACAACGGGCACACTGGCCAATCAGCGTGCACGTTTGGGGGGGGGGGTCATGGTATAATTTACAATATTTGACAAACACTGGGCAGGATTTTTGCCATGTTGAAAATTTAACAGTTCACAGATAGCAACATTTGATGCATCTCTGATGGTTGTTAATGCTAGAAGCATTTATAATAAAGTTTTTTTTATTGGAAAATTTGCTACATTCCCACAAGATTGATGTTATTATAGGTTCATAGGTGTGTAGTAGGCTAATGGCCCTGGAGCCTTTACAAGACTAGCCCATAGGATTACCCTGGCATCGTGCCGCCCGACCTTAGTTCCCAGTGCCTCTGTCAAGTAAAGCCACTGGAGTGATCCATGGGGTGAATTTTCTATTTCCCATCCACTCATCAAGATTTATCTTGAAGAGGGCCAGTGAGGTGCTCTGCTTGACATGTATGGGAAGTCTATTCCATAGCATGGGCAGTCTCTGGGTTATGAACCTGTCCCTCCAGCATGTTCTGTTGATTGTGGTAATGAGGTTGAGGTCTCTGGAGCATGTGGTGTGGAGGGATTTGGATTTCTTTAGATGTAGCATTTCTAACAGAGCTGAGTCAGACATGGCTTTGTAAGTTCGCCTCTAAGTAGGCGATATGAGAAAGAGAATAGTTGTAGTTTTTTTTAGTTTGTCCATATAGGACAAATGTTTAAAGCCTAGGATCCCCTTTGTGAGGTACTTTTGTGGCCTCTGCAGTTGTTGCAGGTGTTTAGTGAGGTACATGCCAAATGGGGAATTGTACTCAATGACTGGCCTAATGAGGGAAGAGTAGAGGGAGACAATGATCACTTTCTTCCTGGATGCAAAACCCTTAGCAATGAGATGTGTCACATAGAAGGACTTTCTGACCACAGTGGCAATGTGGTGGGCAAAAGAGAGGTTGCTGTCAACCTGTGTTCCCAGATCTCTTATAATGCCTTCTGTGTTCAGTGGACTACCATTGATGTGGTAATTCATGGGAACCAGGTTTTTCCCAAGGGGGATAATGACACATTTTCTGGCATTGAGCTTAAGGCCATGGTTCCGACTCCAGTTGTTGGTCTCAGTGAGGTGTTTCTGTAGGATGTCAACATCACTCGGGGAGTTAATAGCAGCTCTCAACTTGCAATCATCTGTGAACTTTGTCAGCCATAGTCCCTTTGTGTTGGCCTGGACTTCAGAGAAGTAGATACCAAACAGGAGAGGACCCAGAACCGAACCCTGTGGGACTCCACTCGTGACTGTTCGGCAATCTGACTTGGAGTCAGCTACTTTCACACTGTGGGTTCTACCTGTGAGCCAGTTTGGAACTCACCTAGTGATATAGGGGTTGATTCCTAGCTTAGTGAGTTTTTCTATGATACCTGAGTCAGGAATGGTATCAAAGGCCTTGGCCTGATCAAGGTAGGCTGTACGAACCACCTTGCCTGTATCCACAGCTCTGGTGACTGACTCAAAGAAGTTGACCAAGTTGAGCAGGCATGATCTATCCTTCACAAAACCAAACTGTGTGGGATCCAAAGTTTGGAGATTCCCTATATCCTTGTTTATTAGATACATTATGATGTGTTCCATAGCTTTGCATATCAGACTCATCAGGCTAATGGGGCGATAGTTCGCAGGGTCTGTAGTCGCTCCTCCTTTGTGGAGAGGGATGACTGTAGCAGTGCACCATTTGGTAGGGACAAAGCCTGAGGTGAGGTTGTGATTGAACACGGCACACAGGTGAGGTGAGGTGCCAGTTCACTCTGTAGTTCATGTAGCACACAGCCAGGGATATTGTCAGATCCCACCGAAGCTATATTCTTGGCCTTGGACAGTTCTGTTTTAACTTGTGCAGCAGTAATACTGGGTGCCTGGCTATCTACTGGTTTTGTGACTGGTCCCTTGTTTGTAAAACATGGTTAAAGAACAATGACTGGAAACCATTTCTGCCATGGTATAAATACTGTAACAGGCATTCTAACAAATAATCAGGTGGAGGTGTTATGACAGGGACTAAAGATAGTTATGAGACGTGTGATTATTACATATTCAACGATAACACCAATACTATAGCCTGTGTAACTGTGACAATAAAGACAACCCTGGAACATATAACAATTTTTGGAGTGTATAGACTACCAAAATCAAGTGCAGATGACCTAGAGGAATTCATACGTTTCTTGCATGAAACACAGGACGGAAGAATAATATTAGCTGGGGACCTAAATTTACCAGAAACAGACTGGAATAATATTGATTCAATGATATCAGTAAGGAAATTATTCACATTTATTCAGGAACAATTGCTTCAAATTGCAAAAAAAACCTACCATGGGACAGAACATACTAGACATTGTTTGTGTTCCTAAAGAAATTACTGTTACTTCAAGTCAAGTTTTATCACCATTGATATGCAGTTACATGGGGTTAAAAAGGTTAATTGTTGCTAGATAATTCTGCCAAACAGAAATCTAAATCAATGCACAGAAGGTTAATTACAGATTATATGGAAACAAAAGTCACTATGTAAAACTAACTGGAGTGAGGTGTTCAGTGGAAAAACTGCAGATGGAATGTGAAAAATTTTGAAAGAGAAATTGTTTGAGTGCAAAAAATCAAAAAAATGTTTTTTAACATCAGGATCTAGGCATGCAACATCAGGGGGGATATACTTCCATAAGAACAAGATACCTGATTAAAGTGATAAACAAAAACTATAAGAAATGGAAGAGAGTTTGAACTATAACTTTGAAAACTGAAATAAATAAGCTGGACAGATTAAGTACAGTGTGAGACAAGATCGAAAAAAATTTGAAAAACATTTTTATAAAGATATTGAGCATACTAGGAAACGTTTTTATAGATACATAAGATGTGGAAGGAGTAAAGACACAAATTGATAAACTGTGTGCATTATAGATATAGTTACAAAATCATATTAAAAACAGTTTGGCTCCACAAAAGGGGTGATAAATTGTCCTAGTAATATCCAGGTAACCCCAGATACTAGAATCAAATTAGATTATATTGAAAAAGAACCACACAAACTGGATCCAAACAAAGCACAGGGAGGGGATGGAATTAGTAACAATGACCTGAGAACACTTCAGCAAGAACTTACGGTACCATTATATCTATTATTCACTAGGTAATATAAATATGGGGAGATTCCTCAAGATTGGAGACATGCGGTTGTTAAACCTGTATTTAAGGGAAAGGGGAGTAGGACAAACTCAGAGTCATGTAGACCCTTAAATCTACTTTTATGTTGTGGCAAAATAATGGAGAAGGTAATACTGGTAATTTATTGTCAGAACTGAATAGACTGGGACTTGAAACCATATATCAGCATGCAAATGTTGAAAATAGATCTAGTACCACCTGTAACATGATGTTCTATAAGAATATAATAACAGTTATGAATGAAAAATTGTGCTATGTAATTTATATAGATTTAACTTCAGCATTTGACAGGGTCATATCAATAAATTAGTACAACTAGGTATTGATGTACTCTTGATAAAATGGATAGCTGCATGGCTTGCAAATAGGACATAGGTTCATAGGTTGGTACTAGGCTATCGGCCCTAGGGTCTATACAAGCCTAGCCATATCAATTCCCTGGATATTTCTTCCCACTATATTTACTTCCCTGGTAAGTATCACACAGTAACCGGACAGATGAAATCTTTGGTTACAGTCAGGGTGTCCCACAGGGCTCTGTTCTAGACCCTTACTTGTTTAGGCTGTATCTTTCAGACCTAACTTTTTCCTCTGAGGTGTTCTACAGTCTGTATGCAGATGACATAAAATTGGGTAAACTGATTACATGTGTTAAAGGTAAGGCATGTCTGCAAAATAATATGACTAAATTGACCATTTGGGCATGAGAGAATAATTTTCTGATAAATACATCAAAAACTAAGCATATGAGATTTGGGAGACATAAATTGAAAGGTGAATATTTAATACAGCACACAGTGATTGAAACTGTAGATTCATTTAAGGACCTGGATATATGAGTAGTTTCAGCTATGAGTTTTTCTAATCATATCAACCAATTGGTTAATGATAGTTACAGAACTATAGGTTGTATAAAAAGATGTATAAAGTCTAGGAAATCAAACATGATGAAATCATTGTTTGTTAGTTACATTAAACCCAAAGTTGTGTATAGAATAACAATCTGGAAACCCTATAAGAAAACAACCATGAATAAACTGGAAAGAGTACAGTGGAAATATACCAAGGACATCCATGGATGTGGAAATTTAAGTTATTATGAAAGACTAAAATATCTGAACTTGTACAGTGTCTGTTACAGACATCTAAGAGCGTTGGGCGGCGCAGTGGTGCAGCGGTTAATGCTGTCGCCTCACAGCAAGAGGTTCTCCGGTTCGATTCTCGGCTGGGGTGCCTTCTGTGTGGAGTTTGCATGTTCTCCCTGCGTTTGCGTGGGTTTCCTCTGGGTACTCCGGTTTCCTCCCACATTCTAAAGACATGCTTCTGGAGCCTTTCTCCCTGGGCCTCCGCTGAAAACAGGATCTGTGGAACCTAGTCGGACTTTCCCAGTCAACAAATGTTAAATAAAATAAATAAAAAAATAAAAAAGAGGAGATCTTATTCAGGTATATAGAGTATTTAGAAACAGTCACAACTACCTATGGGAATGTTTGGGGTTATCAAAAAGTACTAGAGAATCATCAGACAACCTGTGTAGAGGATAGTGCTTCATGATCACCAAATGATTTATAAAAATCAGTGCATACCAAGATTATATATTCCTCGTTCTGAAGGAGGGATGGGCCGCCTTGAATTGATTATATGTATAGATCTGCAGTCGTGGAACTCCACACGTATCTGCTGACCTCACAAGACCCAAAAGTAGTGAAAGTTTTGAAACGTGAGGAGAATAAATCTAAGATGACTTCTGTGCTTAATCTAGCAGAAGCTTATTGGCATCAAGCAGGAATGGAAACCAAACCAGAAATAGATAAAAATCAGGCGGCAATTGAATGTGCCAAAAAACAAAAGAAAGGATATAAGATGAAGGATCAGATGAGAAGGCAAGAAATGTGGAAAAAAGCATTAATATAGTTGCAAGTATAGAAAACTTCTGGAAGAATCTCTTGTTGATCAGGAATGAACACAGGAGTGGTTAAGGAAATGGGCTGCGCACACATTGGTTTATAAAGTCCACTGAACATGTGGGAGAAACAGACAAATGTAGGTTTTGTAAAACCAAATTGGAAACAGTTGCACACCTTGTTGCTGGTTGCAACATAATAATGGCAGAAGGACTGAAAGGCATAATAATGTGGCGAAGACTGTTGCACTGGAGATTGTGCAAACATTATGGTATTGAAGTGGCTGAAAAACACAGGAAACATAAGCCACAAAGCATCAAAGAAGTCTACATCACATGGGATCATCCATAACCAACAGTTCAAAAGACAGATGCTAGAAAGCCAGATATAGTGGTCCAAGAAAAGAAGACAAGAATAGCGCTGACCATTGAAACTGCCACACCCAGTGACTACAGTGTCTTGCATACAGAGAGACACAAATTTTTATTTTATTTTATTTATTTATTTTTTATTTATTTTACATTTGTTGACCGGGCTAGTCCAGCTGGATATATGTCCATTTTCAGTGGAGGCCCGGGGAGAAAAGCTCCACAAATTACAACAATATAAAAGGTCAAGACAAAGACAATAACAGTATAATTTGGTACATAAGAAGTTTTAACAATTATAGTACAAGCTTAAGATTATATATTTTATATTTCAGTAGGAAAAAGGAAAAATTTATCTAAGAATAGATGAATAAGACTAATACATTTGTATTAGAAATGTAGTACAAATCTTTATAACATATTACAAAATTAGATACACCTAGTAATTTATGATAAGAGATACTAAGGTCTCACAAAAACCTAAGAAAGAAAAACACTAGAGATCAATAGATAGAGTATAGAAGAACAGCAAACAAGGATGGATTTCTAGTCTTATTTAACACATAGGTTGTGATACTATATGAAGGTGTATGATCATTCCACAGTATATACTTATTTACATGAGAAAAAATCCTAAGGAAGGTTAAGCTCACTAAAAATTAGTGAGATAACACAAGATCATGATCATGGAAGGCTAGGAATTGTGGGAGTCTAGTTAATAGTTAGGTACTTAGTCTGGGTTAACACAGGAGCATAGCCAGTGTGATTTGAGGTAGGGTTTAAGCTTGCTTTTAAATAAGCTGACAGAGGATATTGAGGTTAGCTGGCTTGGGAGGATGTTCCAGGCTTTACCTACTGTATTGGAGAACAAGGTGTCACTAGCTAAGTTGTTGGATTTTGATATTTGTACAAGTAGGTTATTAGCTGAGCGTAAGGTCTTGAGGTTATTATAGGGGATGACTAGGGATGTAAGTATGGGTGTATTTTGAGGTAAATACAGGATCTTATGGGCTACTATTAATTGATTGAAAAGTATTAAATTTGGCAGCTCTAACCATCCTAACTGATTCAGATTGATACAGTGATGAGTTCTATAGGAGGACCCATCTGCAAATCTGGCAATATTGTTGTAGGAGGATGTAAGTTTACTCAGATTACTTCTACATATTTTGGTATAGATAGGGGAGGCATAGAGCAAGGTAGAGATGAGGTGGGTACGAGCAATAGTAACCCTGGCTGGAGGTGTAAGAAAGGGTTTTATTCTATAGAGGGAACCTAGTTTCTTGTTTACTATTTTTATGGTGTTATTAATGTGAGGTTCAAAGGACAAATTGTTATCTATTAGTACCCCGAGTAGTTTGGTGGTTGGTTCAGGAGATATTATAGTTCCATCATTTGAAGTAACAGTAAAGTTAAGTGGGGAGGTTCTGCGGGTGGGGGTAAATAGTAGCATTTTTGTTTTTTGGGGTTAAGGATAAGACATCTTTGTAGGAGCCAGTTTTCAACTGTACTAAAGGTCATTTGGGTTAGTGACTGAAGTTCTAATTGAGAAGCAGCAGCGCATATGAGTGTGGAGTCGTCAGCGTATTGGATACAGTCAGCTTGAGGAATTACAGAATGAAGGTCATTTGTAAAGATGGAGAAGAGTAATGGGCCTAATATAGATCCTTGCGGGACCCCTAGAGTGACTGGGACGTGGGAAGATAAAGTATTTTCCCATAGTACAGCCTGTTGCCTGTTATGTAGGTATGAATGGAACCACTGTATAGTATGGTTGTCCAATGACAGGTTTTTGAGTGTGTCTATAAGGAGGTGGTGATAAAATATCAGGATCTGCAGGCCGAAATATGAGCAATGTGGAGGAAAGATACCCAGACAGTTCCAATAGTAGTAGGAGCAACGGGTGTTATAAAAAAGAATTTACAATTGTATTTAGATATGTTACCAATACATGTAACTCCATATGACCTGCAGAAGGAGTCATTACTGGGCACATTGCAGGTGCTGCAAAGAGCACTACTGGCTGACATCAAAGATTGAAACAATACTAATTTCATGAACTTTAATCATACTTTGATTTAGGAATGGGGTCCATTGGTATTAGAAACCCCAAAGACTTGGAGAAATAAATAAAAAAAAAAAGATTCTATGGGAATGAGAAGTGTACTAATTGGTTCTCTGACAGAGTAGCTGATGCATGAAACAGACTACCAAATTACATTAAAGCAAGTACTAGTTTAGACATTTTTAAGAACAGCCTGGACACATTATAGGATCAAGTGTTTTGCTATATTGGCAAGCTAAAGGGCATTAATGCCTGTGCTTGAAATATTTGTATGTATTTATGAGACCTGTACTCTGCAGCAGTGGATCATGCGTTCAGCTTTCCATCCCCAAACATATTCAGAAGACAAGTACAACACTGTGGACAACCAATCATGGGTGACAGCAAATACAGTGTCTGATTTCTTGAATGGGGTTTAGGTGCATACATACTTTTGGTAAGGACCAGTAGTATTGCCCACACATGGTCTGCAAGATGTTCCTAACTTGTTCCAGGCTGCATAACATGCTGACAAGTATTCAACTGCCAGAAGGTAGTGCAGCATACCTGACACCAAATACCATCAGATATGACATAGTACCTGACACCAAATACCACCAGATATGACATAGTACCTGACACCAAATACCACCAGATATGACATAGTACCTGACACCAAATACCACCAGATATGACATAGTACCTGACACCAAATACCATCAGATATGACATAGTACCTGACACCAAATACCATCAGATATGACATAGTACCTGACACCAAATACCATCAGATATGACATAGTACCTGACACCAAATACCACCAGATATGACATAGTACCTGACACCAAATACCACCAGATATGACATAGTACCTGACACCAAATACCATCAGATATGGCATAGTACCTGACACCAAATACCACCAGATATGACATAGTACCTGACACCAAATACCATCAGATATGACATAGTACCTGACACCAAATACCATCAGATATGACATAGTACCTGACACCAAATACCACCAGATATGACATAGTACCTGACACCAAATACCACCAGATATGACATAGTACCTGACACCAAATACCATCAGATATGACATAGTACCTGACACCAAATACCATCAGATATGACATAGTACCTGACACCAAATACCACCAGATATGACATAGTACCTGACACCAAATACCACCAGATATGACATAGTACCTGACACCAAATACCACCAGATATGACATAGTACCTGACACCAAATACCATCAGATATGACATAGTACCTGACACCAAATACCACCAGATATGACATAGTACCTGACACCAAATACCATCAGATATGACATAGTACCTGACACCAAATACCATCAGATATGACATAGTACCTGACACCAAATACCATCAGATATGACATAGTACCTGACACCAAATACCACAAGATATGACATAGTACCTGACACCAAATACCATCAGATATGACATAGTACCTGACACCAAATACCATCAGATATGACATAGTACCTGACACCAAATACCACCAGATATGACATAGTACCTGACACCAAATACCATCAGATATGACATAGTACCTGACACCAAATACCACCAGATATGACATAGTACCTGACACCAAATACCACCAGATATGACATAGTACCTGACACCAAATACCATCAGATATGACATAGTACCTGACACCAAATACCACCAGATATGACATAGTACCTGACACCAAATACCATCAGATATGACATAGTACCTGACACCAAATACCACCAGATATGACATAGTACCTGACACCAAATACCATCAGATATGACATAGTACCTGACACCAAATACCACCAGATATGACATAGTACCTGACACCAAATACCATCAGATATGACATAGTACCTGACATCAAATACCACCAGATATGACATAGTACCTGACACCAAATACCATCAGATATGACATAGTACCTGACACCAA
Organism: Protopterus annectens; assembly: GCF_019279795.1. NCBI lineage: Eukaryota > Metazoa > Chordata > Ceratodontiformes > Protopteridae > Protopterus > Protopterus annectens. The sequence continues at coordinate 20,959,598 of NC_056746.1, forward strand.
ATACCACCAGATATGACATAGTACCTGACACCAAATACCATCAGATATGACATAGTACCTGACACCAAATACCATCAGATATGACATAGTACCTGACACCAAATACCACCAGATATGACATAGTACCTGACACCAAATACCATCAGATATGACATAGTACCTGACACCAAATACCACCAGATATGACATAGTACCTGACACCAAATACCACCAGATATGACATAGTACCTGACACCAAATACCATCAGATATGACATAGTACCTGACACCAAATACCACCAGATATGACATAGTACCTGACACCAAATACCATCAGATATGACATAGTACCTGACACCAAATACCACCAGATATGACATAGTACCTGACACCAAATACCATCAGATATGACATAGTACCTGACACCAAATACCACCAGAAATGACATAGTACCTGACACCAAATACCATCAGATATGACATAGTACCTGACACCAAATACCATCAGATATGACATAGTACCTGACACCAAATACCATCAGATATGACATAGTACCTGACACCAAATACCATCAGATATGACATAGTACCTGACACCAAATACCATCAGATATGACATAGTACCTGACACCAAATACCACCAGATATGACATAGTACCTGACACCAAATACCATCAGATATGACATAGTACCTGACACCAAATACCACCAGATATGACATAGTACCTGACACCAAATACCATCAGATATGACATAGTACCTGACACCAAATACCACCAGATATGACATAGTACCTGACACCAAATACCATCAGATATGACATAGTACCTGACACCAAATACCATCAGATATGACATAGTACCTGACACCAAATACCATCAGATATGACATAGTACCTGACACCAAATACCACCAGATATGACATAGTACCTGACACCAAATACCATCAGATATGACATAGTACCTGACACCAAATACCACCAGATATGACATAGTACCTGACACCAAATACCACCAGATATGACATAGTACCTGACACCAAATACCATCAGATATGACATAGTACCTGACACCAAATACCATCAGATATGACATAGTACCTGACACCAAATACCATCAGATATGACATAGTACCTGACACCAAATACCATCAGATATGACATAGTACCTGACACCAAATACCACCAGATATGACATAGCACCTGACACCAAATACCATCAGATATGACATAGTACCTGACACCAAATACCACCAGATATGACATAGTACCTGACACCAAATACCACCAGATATGACATAGTACCTGACACCAAATACCATCAGATATGACATAGTACCTGACACCAAATACCATCAGATATGACATAGTACCTGACACCAAATACCACCAGATATGACATAGTACCTGACACCAAATACCATCAGATATGACATAGTACCTGACACCAAATACCATCAGATATGACATAGTACCTGACACCAAATACCATCAGATATGACATAGTACCTGACACCAAATACCATCAGATATGACATAGTACCTGACACCAAATACCATCAGATATGACATAGTACCTGACACCAAATACCATCAGATATGACATAGTACCTGACACCAAATACCACCAGACATGGTTATGCCATCCAGTGCAATGCGCAAAATGTATATCAATGCACATTAATCATGACTTGTGACATGCACTGACACAAAAACACTGATGCAGCAGTAAAACTGGTTGGTTTGTCTGAAGTTAGCAAATGTAATTAACTACATACATCTGCATTGTTATGCTACCTGTACAAGCATGTCTGCATGCCCCCTGACATTTCTAACACTAGAAATGCTCCTCCATGAACTCCAGATTAGTGACACCACCATAAAGATGATGTGCATTGGTGAGTTGCCCATATCTAGGAAAGGTAGCATGCATAGTAGAACAATCTCATGCATAGGTTATCACAGTGGATGCATCAAAAGCAGTACTAAACAGTAACAGTAACTGAAACAGTAGTCCACTCACATAGTCCTGCAAAAAACATGCATGAAGAATTTAAGGGGCATCAAGCTACGGCTGTCTGTGCATGACAGACTGGCAAAAAAGTCTGCAGTTTGGGCCTGCCCAATAAGTGCGGTGTGCACCAAATTAATGTTTCCCTCAGTAAGCTGTAGACCATTCATAAATGCATGAGAAACAGCATGGTACAGGACAAGTCTTGCTCACTGATATGTTTTGCTACTGCACAGTACTGCACAAGATGGCAGACTATTACAGAAAGGAAGGTATTGTGTAACAGAAATTTCTAGCTCTTAGAGGGAACAGGACTATGTATGTACATAAGGCCCAAGGTTTACATGGTAATTTCTATAATACAGATGTCTCTGTAACATTAGCCATTACCACTGAGGCAAGAATAGAACCTGTATCCTCTGGAAATTGTACAATGACGTCCAGTTGACTAAAGCTATACACCTGAACTCCATGGCAGAAATACAGTTGTTAGCTGAATGAAACTCATAAGTGTGATAATAAAAGAGTGACATTATCTATGGGCAAATCAGATAAAAAACATTTTTGCAGGGGGTTAAAGCCTCTCCAGAACTCCTGACATGGGCATGCAGTCCCCTGGAGCCCTACCACTTATATACACAAACTCTGTGACTGTTGGCTCTCTTGGTAAGGAGAAATCTTTAACATACTGCAGTCTTGTTATTTAATTGAAATACAGGAAAAACACATGGATGATTACACATTAGAGTGCTGATCAGTGTGAGCCTGGTACCCTTAATTCTGTCCCTGTGGCACTGCCTCATGGCACAGGTCATCATGACTGGAGTAGGTATGGCAATGCTGAACTCCTTCTGTACCATGCATGTCTAAAACAGCTGCACCAGGTGGAACATGGTGTGCAGCAAGCATACGCCTGCAACCTTTTGTGCATCCATGTGACTATTCTCTAATATAAATATTTATTTATTTATTGACATTTGTTTACTGGGAAAGTGCAGCTGGGTCAGATGTACCCATTTTCAGTGGAGGCTCAGAGAGAAAAGCTTCAGTGCTATTACAGAGACAAAGTAATAGAAAATCTAAATCTAAATCTAAAATAAAAAAAAAACAGTAACAGATAAACAGAGACATAATAATAGAAAAAGAATCATCATTGAACAATTGATTACAAATCTGTAGACTGAGAGTGGAAGTGATTTAGGTACAAGGATAGGTAAGGAAGTTGTGTTAAGAGAACAAATAAAATGGGAGTCATGGGGGGGTATGGATATGGAAGAGTAAATGAGGAGAGGTAGAGTGAGGAGTAGTGGTCAGGGGTAGTAAAGATCACAGAAAGGGAGACTGAGAAGGTAGGAGTGAGCAGCAATGAAAAGATGAAAATATAACAATGAGTAGAAAAGGAATGTTGTAGGCACGTGCTTAGCTGGTACTGGTGTCGTACATCAGTACTGTCACATTGTGCATGGTTTTGCTCTCATACACAACAATATAATTGCAACATAAGTTGCACTACAGCTGCACCATGGTCAAATGGGACAGCAACAGTGTGGTATACTGGTGCACAGGCAGCACCTCTCCAGCTGTGTGCCATTCCAGGACCATGTGCCCTGCATAGGAAACAGGTTGTGGTGTTAGATATTTGGACATGCTGCTACATGCCATGCATAACTGATATTCTGTGTGTGGGTATATGCCAGACATCTTCTGATTATGTAGCCAGTGGGGGAGATGGGAACATTTCAGACCTTTGGTCACCCAGTCTGCTGCCTGCCTGGAACCAACTGTACTTGTAGATCAATGGGAAATATGTTGTAGGCACACTCATGATGACATACTTTACATCACAAACTGGAAAGAAACATACCTGAACAAGCAGAGGCACTGGGAACTTAGGTCAGGTGGCATGATGCCTGGGTAATCCTATGGGCTAGGCTTGTAAAGCATCCAGGGCCATTAGCCTAGTTCACACCTATGAGGTAGTCTATAAGTTTACTTGTAGTAAGGTAGTCTATAAGTTTGCTTGGGGTGGGATAGTCTGTAAGTTTGATTGTGGTGGGGTAGTCTGTTAGTTTGCTTGGGCTGGGGTAGTCTATAAGTTTACCTGGTGGGGTAGTCTATAAGTTGCATGATGGCCAAGTATCCAACTAACACTTCCTGAAATGAGCATTCATCAAATCATTTGACTGCAGTTAGTGTTTTGTTTGAGTTTTTGTAAAGGCGCAGCAACCTTGAAGTTGATATATTAAGTTTGGGGGCACAGTTGGTAGAGCTATATGCATGGGTGATGTATGGGGGATTGCTCCTCACAGAAAAAAAAAAAATATCTAAAAAAGTGAGTTGATCCCTTTGACTTCAGTTGACCTGATTTTTGAGCAGTCAGCTTTTTATAAGCTGGTGTGGATCCTTGCAATGGCATAACCACAGTATCATCCACAGAAGACACTATATTATGACGTCTGTCCATGCTGCTGAGACAGGTGCACACATCACAGTCATGTGTCCAGACACAGCCATAACCATACTGTCACCACTGCCTGGTTGTATGTGTCATTCTCATAGTTGCCTTCAGGGATGGTCTTGGTTGCCATGTTACCAAAATGTGAGTTAAAAATTCTTCATGTTGTGAAAGTAAGATGCCCTTTACAAGTTCACTGCACCTGTTCTTCCATTTGTTGTGTTTTAATTGGTCACATTCCAGCTTCTCATTGTTTATTTGCTTGTAGCTGAATGCTCAGCCATGGATTTGCTTGTGAGACTTGAATATACATACTTTATCTGTAAATATACCTTATGTGAATTTCTGCAAACTTGGAGGCAGAATATGTAGACATTGGGCTATGGGTCAGAGCCTCCACATTTGGGGATAAATGGGGCATGAAGCTGCAAAAAGCACTTTTTTTTAAAAATTTGATGATAATCATCAGTATATGCATTTGTGAGCGATTGGGAATAAGGTGTTGTAATATAGCATTTGATGCTTGAGGAACTAAAGTAGATCCTCATTCATTTTGTCTCTAGACATGCACTTTTGCAGGTACAATGTCACAAGTCAATTAGTCATTCAGACATTTGTGGTTCAGCCATGGAAACTTTTAAGTCTTATAGGAATTGATCCCATAGATAATCATGGATTCCATATTCCCTCCTCCGCTAAACAGCTGCTGGTCATTTGTCCACTGTCTTTTTCTCAGTAAAGCTGCCCATTCAGCCGCACTCTGTGTCACATCCTGTTGTACCATACAACACCGTGGAATATGTAAGTGGAAATAGGCAATAACACTCCTGATAGTGAAACTCAGCATATCCTTGCCTGAAACAAACACTTAACTGTACATGGCTAAAGTTGTAAAATGTCCCAAAGCAATGTGAGGAAAGTCCAAAGTAAGTATAACCAAATCCAAGCCTCAAATCACGGAGATAGGCACAAGAATAAAACTCCTCTAATGTATTTATTGTGTAAGCACTTTCGTAATAAAATATTACTTCTTCAGACACACAGTAAAAACACAAAAGCAATCCATTTATATACCATTTGAATTAAGTAATTAAATCAATTTCCCTCCAAAACATGTAAAGGTACAGGCCATATTATCAGATAATGAATCAATGCAAAATAGCAAGTGTTATTAAATATATTATAAAATGGATGCATACTATTTCTAATGACAGTTCAAACTCTATACCTATATGTTAAAATTCTAATAGAACAAATGTTTAAAGATCACAAAAACAATACTTTTCAGAAAAATAAAAACTATTATATCAAAATATATTAACACAGAAATCTATTTCTTGATGTTCCTATTCTTTAAAACTGGCTTGAGGGGTATTGAATCATTTAATCCATGCCCCCTATGGGCCCCAAGCCTAAAAATCCATCTTAATTCTGCTAACTCTGTGTCGTTCACTATGTCACCCAACCTCTCATTAACTGTACTTGGAGTACTTGAAATAAAAAAGTGTGATCTGTGCCCTTAGATAAGGTATGTTTGGCTAATGCACTATAATCTCCCCTTCTAGTGCAGTATAAATGGTCTCTAATACGTTATTTCAGTTGACGGTTCGTTTTGCCAACATAGAACCTGAAACATTTAACACAATAAGCTAAGTAGATCGGGTTCTTGGTATTGCAGTTAGCCCAAGTTCTAATCTCCCAGAGGTAGCCGGTTTCAGGATATCTAAAGAACCTTGACTGATCTATATATTCACAGAAGTTACAATTACCACAACTTTTAGTACCCACTCCCAATTCAGCACATAAAGTTCTAGATCTCAGGTAGCACAACTGTTGTTTAAGATTTTTCTTATTTTTGTAGGTAAATTTGGGACGTTGCCCTACATACTTTTCAGTTTGTTCATTCACCTATAAAATGTGCCAGTTCCTATTTATCATACTCCTGACAATACCTACATCCTGGGTGTAGGAAATTACTAAATGTATCCTTGTATCCCTCTCGTCTTTCCATCCCTGATTCTAACAGGGTCTGAATAATAGGGCTTCCCTCTTCCTTTCCTTTCTGCCTTCACCTGTCCGTATGCTAAATCAATTTCCTTCTCATTACAGCCTCTCCCTTCAAACTCTTTTTTTAAATGCGTTAGACCTACAGAAAAATCATTATCATGATTGGTAAGGCAAGATAGTCTCAGTGCTTGCCCATTTACAATATTAGAAAAAATATAAGGTGAATGCATACTATTTCTATCTAAATACGATGGATGATAGCACTCTTTCCTATGCATTCTCGTAGTAACCCCTACAGTGTTCTGTGCCACTGTTACATCCAGAAAATCTATTTCTGTCTTGCATTTCTTAATTGTAAAATGCAAGAAATTACTACTTCTGTTCATTTCTTGAAAAAAATTGTCCAACGCTCCTTCATTGCCCCTCCAACCAATAAACAGATCATCTACAAATCGCCTATATATCCTTACATGTGTATTCCCCTTAGAGTGTATGTAGTGATGTTCCCACTCATCCATGTTGGTCAAGTTGATTTTTTATGTATGTTATTAGAAATAGTGTTGGAACACAACATTTTTTTCTTTAAGGATGTGTGCTATTGACAAGTGACTGGAGTAGCAATGGGCACTAGTTGTGCCAATCCGTATGACAATTTGGTCATGGATGAATGGGAACATCACTACATACACTCTAAGGGCAATACACATGTAAGGATATATAGGCGATTTGTAGATGACCTGTTTATTGGCTGGAGGGGCAATGAAGGAGCGTTGGACAATTTTTTTCAAGAAATGAACAGAAGTAGTAATTTCTTGCATTTTACAATTAAGAAATCCAAGACAGAAATAGATTTTCTGGATGTAACAGTGGCACAGAACACTGTAGGGGTTACTACGAGAATGCATAGGAAAGAGTGCTATCATCCATCGTATTTACATAGAAATAGTATGCATCCACCTTATATTTTTCTATTATTGTAAAGGGGCAAGCATTGAGACTATCTTGCCTTACCAATCATGATAATGATTTTTCTGTAGGTCTAACGCATTTAAAAAAAGAGTTTGAAGGGAGAGGCTGTAATGAGAAGGAAATTGATTTAGCATACGGACAGGTGAAGGCAGAAAGGAAAGGAAGAGGGAAGCCCTATTATTCAGACCCTGTTAGAATCAGGGATGGAAAGACGAGAGGGATACAAGGATACCTTTAGTAATTTCCTACACACAGGATGTAGGTATTGTCAGGAGTATGATAAATAGAAACTGGCACATTTTATAGGTGAATGAACAAACTGAAAAGTATGTAGGGCAATGTCCTAAATTTACCTACAAAAATAAGAAAAATCTTAAACAACAGTTGTGCTACCTGAGATCTAGCACTTTATGTGCTGAATTGGGAGTGGGTACTAAAAGTTGTGGTAATTGCAACTTCTGTGAATATATAGATCAGTCAAGGTTCTTTAGATATCCTGAAACTGGCTACCTCTGGGAGATTAGAACTTGGGCTAACTGCAATACCAAGAACCTGATCTACTTAGCTTATTGTGTTAAATGTTTCAGGTTCTATGTTGGCAAAACGAACCGCCAACTGAAAGAACGCATTAGAGACCATTTATACTGTACTAGAAGGGGAGATTATAGTGCATTAGCCAAACATACCTTATCTATGGGCACAGATCACACTTTTTTATTTCAAGTACTCCAAGTACAAACAGTTAATGAGAGGTTGGGTGATATAGTGAATGACACAGAGTTAGCAGAATTAAGATGGATTTTTTAGGCTTGGGGCTCATAGGGGGCATGGATTAAATGATTCAATACCCCAAGCCAGTTTTAAAGAATAGGAACATCAAGAAATAGATTTCTGCGTAAATATATTTTGATATAATAGTTTTAATTTTTCTGAAAAGTATTGTTTTTGTGATCTTTAAACATTTGTTCTATTAGAATTTTAACATATAGGTATAGAGTTTGAACTGTCATTAGGTCATTTAATAACACTTGCTATTTTGCATTGATTCATTATCTGATAATATGGTCTGTACCTTTAAATGTTTTGGAGGGAAATTGATTTAATTACTTAATTCAAATGGTATATAAATGGATTGCTTTTGTGTTTTTACTGTGTGTCTGAAGAAGTAATATTTTACTAAGAAAATGCTTACACAATAAATACATTAGAGGAGTTTTATTCCTGTGCCTATTTCCATGATTTGGGGCTTGGATTTGGTTATGGCTATAGTTGTGCACATCCTGGGCCAGTATGCCTAGTGGTTATGCTATCTCTAATACAGTATTGTAGTCTATATCGTTTTACTACCAACCCAAATTGGGTACAGTGGTTGCTCTTTACATAGCTGAATGTCTAGGGGTAGAGCGATCGTAGGCCATATACATTATGGGTGTGTCACTGTGTCCATTTCCATGTCCAAGGACAGTGGTGTGCTAGGCATGCAAATGAATCCCTCATGATTCTGCAGATAATTCTGTATGAATAACATGCAGTAGCAGCAGTACAGTGTTAAGAATCTACACATGAAGCAATGCATTCAGTCCTAACCATTTTAAGTAGCATTTCATAATAAGCCTACATGTCGTGGAGCATGATGTCATAGAGCATGATGACAGAGAGCATGATGACACTGATGCACTATTATGTATTCACCATTTACAGCTTAGCACTGCTGCTACTATGAGCTACTGCTGGGCACTATGCTTGCAATATGAGCTTTCGGTAGTTATGCCAAAGTACACAATGCTGGTAAATGTTATCACACTTCCTGTGCTTTGCATTGATTCATGTGTGTACATGTGCATGCAACCCTCTTGAAGGCAAGAGCTGAGGTGACAGGCGTTATTACTATTAATGACTATTAATCAGACAAATATGTTTTTTCAAATATTCTTTAGCTTGTTATATGTATTTAATTTGCAAGTTATGGCTGCCCTAGCAAACCAGGGAGTCAAGTAAGGTGGCAGAAGTATGGGGTACTTATAGCATTTGACACTGTACATAGAAATGAGGTGTCATGACAGTGGTATCTTTGTGAACTGCACTGATTTTAACAGTCAGTAGATTTTTCATCTATTGACAGATGTATGACAGTGAGAGATGCACTATAGTAGTACTTGTATTTTAAAAGCAGATTGTTACAGTTAGGGGATACTGTAAAGAGCATATGGATAGGGGCCACCATTCTATAGCATCCTCTTTATTGTGGTGTACATAGCAACAGTTTGTTTTTCACAAAGGACGTTAATCAGAGCTATGTTAGATCAAGGTAGCTGCATGTGTACATGGCTGTGATGTAGGACACTACTTTGCATGGTTGTGGACAGGGACTACTGGTCATCATCTGCTTTAATGTAATAGGACATCCTGATGTTCAACTTGCAACACTGGGATCCCATGCAATGAAAAGCTGAAGAGCCAATGAGCTTCACAAGCCTTCCATTGCATACAGGATGACTAACATGAACAACTGTGTAAGCCCTTGTTCATTCTATGTTTACTTGTTGCCAGCATCACATATCTCTGTACTGTTACAGTCAAGGCACTTTCATGTGGCTACATTGCCCAGTATATTGGGCTCCACTCAGTAGCTCCTCTGAGCCTACAGTCACTGCCTTTTGAGGGAAAACATGCCTCTACAACCTACTTTCCGTTTGAGTACCTAGTGAAAATGTACTATGGCAGTGTGGGCTTGGCCATCTCATGCTGACACTGGGTGAATACCTATTGCTCTCATTAGATGTTGTCCCATGTGGTGAGCCAAAGCCATCTCCTCCCCTTAGGATGGACCATCAGGCAGTGGCCACTCACTCCATCCTCCCTGGTCCGCTCCTATAGGCACCTGAGCCTCTAATCAAATGGGGTTTCCTGCAGCATAGTCACAGCATTCTGTTTCTATCCCCTCAGAGCTGGCTGGATATCACCAAACCTCAAAGAACACTATAGAAAATCGTCACTGAAGAGCCATCTTGTTGGCTTGTCCTGACTGAACTAGCTTTGATGAACTGGACAGCCATCAGGTCATTGAATGCTGTAATGTGATCATTTGTGCATAACTATACTGACTATCACTAATACCCAAGGGTCCTCTGTAACATTTTGTAGCATCATCATTATATTAGTAAATGGTTGGACATTAATCTGTATCACTCTCAGGGATCACTATAGTCTCCCAAGAACAAATGAAAGGTATCTATGACTTTATCACAATGTTCATTCTTTCAATAATTCTCTTTACTAACTTAATACAGTTCTGGGTAGAGTAGAGCTGGAGTCTCTATGTACATTCAGTGGGCACAATGGTAGAGAAGCTACTCTTGGATATGTAACAGCCCATAGTAGGATGCATACATGTTCACATATATGGTGTCAAGATCACTAGGCAATAGGATTGATTATTGAAATACTGGTGCAACCCCTCTGTTATGCCGCCAGTGTTCCAAATGGCCAGCATATCAACACCTTTGTTTTCCACCCGCATAATATCTGCTCTATCGTGGCATGCACACCTGTAGTGGTATATCTACCTAGCTGTGCATTAAGCTGTTCTGAATGCAGGCCTTCTGTGCCTGTATAAAGTCATATTCTGACATATTCTTACATATATTTGTTCGTCCTAATGTTATACCTATTACTGCGTTATATAAATATGGCTGACAACACATTCTGTATATTGTGATTTAAAACTGAAAGTGTGCACTTCCCAGTACAGAGGCTGACCTTTAAGGTCTGCGACCAGTGGGAATATTGATAAGAGTTCCTACTTTGTTGTTGTTGCAGGTGCTTCAGTGGTAATTTTTCATATTTTATCTTAGAGACACTGTCACCCAAGAGATGTAGCAAACATGTACTTGGAACAGATAAAGCCCTGACTGTGATCCACTTGACCCAAGATTGATTAGTGAGTCAGGAGCTACATGACCCTAGCAGGGGAGGAAGGGAATGTGTGACTTAAGCTAGTTCAACCATCTGAGTTTGGGGAGGATAGTTGTTTAAGTTAGCTGATTAATCCTGTACAAGAGGAGGGTTACATGTTGATAATGGCCATAAAACTTGGGGAAATGAGCTTGACAGTTCCAAGGTTTCTTTTGGAGCATAGACACTCTATGAGGAGAACATAGGATGCCCATGCAGTGATGCAGAAACATCAGTCACTTAGGGATGGGGTTAGGGCCATTAAAGAGAAAATCCAGTATCTCTTTGCATGGCTGCTCTGGAATTGGTCCACACCCAAGAGGTGACACAGGACTGATCAGTGATGGAGCTTGAAGTAGCAGCAAAACAAATGTCTGGAACCATCACCTGGAGTTGGTGGTGGCATTCAACATTTATCTCCCCTTCCACTCTGCTTTACTATATGCACCTATTTTGATTCTCAGACTAACAGATACAGGCAGATTTAGTATATCTGTCTTGTAACCTGTAGATGGATCATCCAAAAAGCCTCTTTCAAAAAAGTACAGGAGGAAAAGCAATATAACAACTTTTATCTGTGGCTGTGGGGGAATACAGTAGGGTTGGTTCAGGTGGACGACCAGGGTCTACAGCCACAGAAGGACCCATAAAACAGATAGTATTCTAGGTTTCCAGCACTGTGAGCTACATCTGACGTACTGAGGAAGTCATAACTGTCCTGACATTTCACATTAACAAGAAAAATAAAAGTGAGAACTTTGTGCTTGTGCATGTTTAAGAAATGGGAGATAATTGGCTTCTCTGTTGTTATGTGAAACTATCATCTGAGGATAGTCTGGGCTTGCCTCTTAAGAGTTCCTATTTTTTTTTTTTTTTTTAGGAAATCCTGTTTTAGGCTACACAAATTCAGATGACCCTATATATTTCCTACGCTGTTCAACTCTCATCCACAACTCTGCAGCAGATTCTTGTTGCCGTAAATAGCTTAAGTGATATACCTGAAAAGCCAACTCACTAATTATCTTGCATGAAAGAGGGCCAAGTCACTCTGCTGACTCTTGCTATAATGAGAGCACAAAAGCTTAGACCTGTCTGCACCCTTTCTCCAAGGTGGGATTTGTCCAGGAGTGGTTTAGATGCAATAGGAAGTGGAGGGTCACAAATATAAAGGCAAGACTGCTTGTTTTGGAACAGAACACTTTAATCAGTACATTTTTGTGTTTTCCCCACTGTGTTTTTGAGGATCTACTTTAGAAAGATGAAGACGCATACTCTCGAAAGCTCACGAGTGAATAATCAGAAACTCAAAAGTGGTACTTTGGGATAGCAGTACAGTGAAGATCGGAATATTTGCCCTTTCCTCACTGTAGTGCGATCTCAGAGTAAGAATATATATTTAGCGTCACCCCCCACAATACCAATTTTGAGTTTTTGATTATTTGCTCATGTGAGCGTTCGAGAGCTTGCGTTTTTGGTTTTCTGACATAGACCCGTTTTTGAGCCATCAAACAGATCAGAATTAATACTGACAGACAGTGAGTGTTGACAATTTCTGTGTTCCTGACATAGGCAGTTAGATGAAGCACACAGTAGGAAGCTGTTAAATTTCATGCACTCTTTAGTCTGGGGACTGATTTCCTGAAGAACAATGCAGGGCAAGCTTTTCACGCTGCACTTTTTTTAGTTTAAGGGGTGGCACAATGGAGTGGATAGTTTTGTCACCTCACAGCAAGAGGTTTCCTGGTTCAATTCTCGGCTGGGATGCCTTCTGTGTGGAGTCTGCATGTCCTCCCTGTGTTCATATTGGTTTCCTCTGGGTGCTCCAGTTTCCTGCCACATTCCAAAGACATGAAATAGGTGGATTGGATACTCTAAATTGGCCATAGTTGTGAGTGTGTGGTATGGAAGAATTACTGTGACAGGGCTAGCCACTCAGCGTTGTAAACCTTGGCTCTAGATGTTTGTCACTGTTGAAGTGACACACCGACCCTATGTAAAAAGGGGATCGATGCATTTTTTTTTTATTTTGAGGAAGACCAATGCACAAGAAATGTAAATAAGGCAAAATAAATACAATCAGACACACATATATATCATTTTTTTATTTAAATGGGGACAGTGAAGGTTAGAATTCCTGGTGCTAAGCATTATTGTGAATAAAGTTATGAGGATAAGGAAAGTTCAATGAAAAAAAAATATGTTACCTCTTTCTTCCCCATTGTACCTCCAAGCATTTGTGATCTACCCAAGTCTGTTTCTGGTATAAAAGTATCTATGCAAACACTTCCTGGCAAAAATATTAAATCTTCTAGACTTTGTTTCTCTCTTCTCATTCTTTTCTGGCCTCTTTTGATGAAGTCCTGTAATTACAGTGCAATATTTTTTATGGCCTACTTATTAACCATTTTTAACAGCAGCTTCTGTTCTAGATTCAGTTAAAATCTCAGCCAGTGCAGGTCTTCCATTAAGGATTCTCCTATCCATTTTCTCTCTGCCTATACTCTGATATCTATCCCTGATATCGAAGGCAATTACTAGCCTGCAATCCAACTGTCTTCTTGGCCTCTTCCCATTCTGCCACCTTTCCTTCTCTAATTATTTGTTCCCAGTACCTTGTTTCTTTGCCAGCTTCCTCCAGTAAATCCCAGCACATTCTTGAGGTAACTGGGAACATGTTTTGGGAGTGTAATGAGTTGTCAGACTTTAAAAATTCCCACCAGAGTACTCTCTCAGGAATACCAAGGGAGTAAATGAGTTAAACTAAGGACATGACTTTTTTTTTTCTTTTTGTGAGCTGGGGTACAGGATTTGAGTTGCCTAGACACAGTAAGGCCTTGTTAAGTTTACGTCTGATGGCTGCTTAAAAAGAAATTACTAGAAAATGGAAATCAAAATCTAAGCCAACTGTATCTGAAGCAGTGACTATTGTAACAGGAATAAAAGAACAGGAAGTGGGATCTTTAGAAAAGTGTAGGAGTAAATTACATAGAGAAAAATGGAAACTGTGGGAACAATACATGCAGAAAAAAGTTTTGGAAGAGGAATGTGGTTTAAGAGAATGCAGGGATTGTTAAATTATACATCACATATATTGCTATATATCCTATAATTTTTGTAAATGTGAACTTAGATCAGTTCTAGTTAAATCTCAGTTAAAAGTGTGATTTCTGAATAAAGTTAGAAATAATGTTTGCATGATGAAACAGTTGTGCGTATACATGTGATACGTGCAATATTTCATGACATACTATCTGTATAACAATAATACTTCAGTTCATTATAAACCTACCAGTATGACAGGGAATGTGCCTCGTGATGCCATTTATAACAGTCTCATTCAAGAGTCGAGAAGAAAACAATGTCTACAAACCTGCACTTCTGCCACTTTTTTAATACTTGCTGATTCTTCGCTCCTGTTTGTGGGAGTTCTTGACATGTATTTTATTGTTTGAACCTATTTTCTCAGATAATCTATGGATACATAACATTATTTTTGTGTGTGTGTGTGTGTGTTAGTGGGAGGTGCCCAGTGCTGATGAATATACACATTGATTCTGATGAGATTCCATGATTTTTGGGACAATATTCCTGATTTTTTTTAGGGTTTTGTTCCTGAGACTCACATCACAAAAGTGAGGCATGGCATTCGACATAATACAGAATTAATTTGGTCCCCATATTATAAATAATGCAAAGTTCTTAAAAAGAAAGACACTGTGTTTGTCCATAGGCTGAAGGGGGCTTCAGATGCACAATGGCTAATGGGACTGTACTTGGAGACAATGCAGATACAGAGTTGTTAAGCACTGTTGGTGCGAAGGGGGCATTTCTGTTGTCTGGGAAGGGGCATTTCTGACTGTAGCTGTCAATGCTGCCTGTAGCTGTAATAGAAAAAGTAAATTATCAGATCTATCAAGGAATCATATGTTTTATATCGGTGGAAAATAATCATCATCAATCATCTTCATAAAGGAGGAATCTCATCTGATATAACTAATTTCAGACCTATCACCATACTATCCCCTTTCTCAAAACTTCTGGAGAAGTGCACTCACAAGCAACTTCTTCAATATATCCTTTAGGAAAAGCTCCTGACCACCACAGAGTATGGTTTTAGATCTGCACATAGCACTAACACGGCATTATTAACCTTCACAGATACCACTAGCAAAGCCAGAGATGAAGGCAAACTTGTTTCCTCTGTATTCCTTCAGCTCTCTAAAGCTTTTGATATAGTCTCTTACCAAAAACTCCTTTGTCAGCTGTCTTCCCTCGAGCTATCACCACCCACACTGCTATGGTTTAACAACTACTTAACTGATAGATGCCCAAATATCTCTCCACATTTCCTCCCTTCCTTCCTGTCAGTACTGATATGCCAACAGGGCTCCATTATTGGACCTCTACTCTTCAATGTATTCACTAACAAGACCCCTATTTTAATGACGGCACTTGAAATACTGAGTGCCGACAAGCCCAAAAAAAAAGACCGAAAACACAGAATAGAGAATATCGAAAATCTCTCTTCTCCTTTAAACTTCTTTTTGCAGGGCACCCTCATAGCACACAAATTATATATATATATATATATATATATATATATATATATATATATATATATATATATATATATATAATACCGACTGTGAGACTGAGACTGCCATACCTTGGACAAAAAGGAATATTCTAAGAAATGGCATCTTGGACTTAGAATATGTATGTCCAATCTTCCAGTGTTTTGGCATTCGGTCTCCACGTTTCAGGACTCACTCTAGTGGATCCTGACATTTCAAATGTTTACCCACTAACAATCTACATAAATCCTCTCAGCAAGCATACTTCATACAATATGCTGGTGAGACTACCCTATTTCTGACAACCTGTTACGTTTTTAGAGAATTACTGTAGAAGCCTTTAACTTTGCGGAGAGTTGGCTACAGGATAAACATGCTACTAAATCCAGAAAAATCTAAATTACTTTTTTCCAAAGCTGCATTTCCAACCTAGAGGTAACTCATCATACCAAATACTTGTGTCCTGATAGTGAAACTAGAAGAAAGAGCTAAAGCATAGGTTCCAGAAGCCAATGTCCATTTGGCTCAATTGTCCAACTCAAAACAAGTACCCCTGTGTAATTATCTTGTGTAAATCACTTTTCACAATATTTTATTTGCTAAAAAAATACAGCAAAGGCCCTAGAAAATGCTACGAGCTAAGTCAGCATATGCATGCAATCAAGTAATTAGGTGGAATGCACTCCTTAAATCTCAGTTCAGGTATAAGCAAAACAAACAACCAAAACCTTAATTCTCAGTTCGGGTATGAGCAAAATAAACAAGCAGCATTTGGCTGGTCACACGACAGGCACTCTGAAGCCAAGTGTTCAGATGGTATCAGGAAGACACTTTCCATCCAGTAAAACTCAGCAGACATACTTCAGTTCAAGAAGACTTTACTGATAGCATCCAAGCTCTGCTTAGTGGTTCTGAAATAGCAGTATTGAAAACAATTTTTATTACAGAGTGTATGGGAGTGTCAGTGGCAGGTAACCAATCAAGGTGCGTGGGTGTGTAGAGGGCTGGAGCCTTTATTCCAATCAAATGTTACATTAAGATGGTACCTGCGCTGTGGTTTTGATTCGTTGTATAATAGTAACAGTTAAGCCAATCAAATCTTTAGGAAAGAGCTCCTCATTTGAATATTATGTAAACCTGTACCTAATGTCCTGCCCTCTTTATTTGTTGTGTAATAGTAACAATAAAACTAATCAAATCTACAGGAAACAACGTTTCATTTAAATGTTATATAAGACTGTAAATGATGTTCTGCACTAAACATTTGTGGCGCTTTTGGTATTTTTCATCAGGGATGCCAAAAATGTTAGTAAATAATGGTAAATAATTAGAAACTTAAAAATAGTAAAAAGAACCTTAAGAAACCATATAAGAATTAAACGAAAACTGTTCCATTGAAAAACAAGTGGATGAAAACAGATGACAAGCCTCAGGACAGTGATGTGAATCAATGTCCAACTGTAAGAAGAGAGATGTCCAACCATTTCCATGAAAAAAAAAAAACAACTTTAAAATTTCGTCCCTAAATAATACCATGATTGAAGTTACCCCACATACAAAAGTACTTGGCACAACAGTCGATGACAATCGTAAATTCGATTTACATATCCACAACAGCATCAAGAAAAAAATATCAAAATCTAGGTACCCTACACAGAGTAAAGAAATTCCTTACAAACTCTGCCAAGGTAACTCTAGCTATCACTTACCTCTTACCTTTGCTCCTATATGGAGCCTCTGTCATGACCAACCTACAGCCTCAGTGCTAAACTTGAATGATGCCTCAACAAAGCTTCCAGATTCACTTGCCTCAAACCTTACCAGACGCACCACTGTTTAGCACTAAAAACACTTAATTGACAAACTTTTTCATCACCTGTCTTATACTCAGCTCATCTTAACCCACAAAATCATCCGTACCCCATCCACCTGCCCAGCTGCATACTTTGATACTATCTTCCAAACTGTCTCCTTCGGTCAAGTGATAAACAACTGCTTGCCATCTACAAACCACAAAGGGCTGCTGGGGTCAGTCTCAATTCTAATAATTTATCTAGAACTTTGAACAAAATTCCTGTATCAATCAGGTCTATCTCACACCTTCATCCATACAAACCATTATGAAAAGACTTCCTCTCTTCCTCCTGGTTTGTTCATGCTCCTCATCTGGGACATAGGTCTCCTGACACCTTTCATCATCTTTTTTATACATCCCTTTAAAGCACAAAATCACTCATCCTGCGTATCCCCTTCTAATACACCACTTTATTGTAGTACTTAAACTACTATACCTATTTCTGATTAGTACAATCAAATTACTTTTCTATTGCTACTTCTCTATTAACACTTAAACTTGCTTATCCCTTCTAATACCTCACTCTAATATATTTCTTAAATTACACCTACGTATCTTATATACCACTCTTTTATCTTCAAATTCTCAATATTACCGGTATATTAATGTCTGTGGGTATCAATACAGATTTTATTATTTTGACTATTATATCACGTGTTCACTGAAGCTCATTATAAAATTTTTTATTGTACATATCGATTGCATTAAATATGATACCTTAGAGCTTTTCTCCCTGAGCCTACTCTGAAAAAGGGCACCTGTGCTCAGCCAGACTTTCCCAGTAAATAAATGTGAATAAATAAATGAATAAAGTAAATAAAACCTGTTCTCTATACTATCTGTGCCTTTACTCTGATCAGTTTCATATTTTCCTCTAAACTTTATCTTTTATTGCAACTGAATGATGTTCCATGTAGTCCACTAGATCAACAGTTTCACAAACCTTGTCTTGAAACTTTTCTAGTTTTGGTTTTTAACTCATTACTTAATCAGCCTCATGGCAGCTTGTTGACCATACAGAAATTTAATACCCTGAAATCCGTTTCCCTCTGATTGTCTTACATAACAACCAGAAGTCCTTTAAAACCCATAAATCATGTCAAATATCTTCCAGCACCCTCATTAATTCTTTCACATTAAGTCAATTTAACTTTTTTGGAGACATTATCTCACCCATTCACCTTGGTTTGCACCTCTGTATCCACATTGCCACTCATCTCTTCCTCCAACCTCATATTTTCTACAACATTCATCTCTTCCTCCAGCCTCATATTTACTACAACACTCTCCCCAACTTCCATCATTACTTGCAAGATGGCAGTTCCACATGCTTTTTGTCTTGAACTCCATGAAAACAACCAGCTTTGTGAAATGTTACAAGATGTCCCATGGGTAGACAAAATTTGAATATTAGCTGCTATAAGACCATTTAAACTATGCACCAAAAACTACATTTATGGGGTATGCGGGCATGATAACATCAGTACTAGCACCATATACTCAACACTTATCTTTTCCTGGTGTTCATAGTCATGCTTACACATTCTGCATAACAAATAAACTAGCTAAACCACTTTGGCAATCATGCACTATTTAAAAAAAATTACTTGCAGACTGGCGCCTTTTTCCAGCATTTGTCCACATATCACTCTGACTGTCATTCCAACCCAGTGCCAACAACTTGAATGTTGATCATTGCCTGTCCTATAGCAGTCTACCATATAAGTAGATAATAATATGTGTGTACATATATGTGTATTTGTGTGTATGTGTATGTTTAAGTATATATTATTTTTTTTCTTTGCTACTTACCTCCTCTTTGATTTTAGTAGTTGCTGACTGGACTTCGTACTTCTTGCATTTGTTACCATTTAAATCCTTGTCTAGACCAAGGATGTATCTCATTTTCTTTTTTTCTGTTTCATAATCCTTGAAAGAAACAGAAAAATGTTCATGTTAATTTTGGTTTGTTGATTTTTCTTTTCACAACCCTAATAAAATGCAAATAAAGTTCTGTATTTCATATTCCTTGTCACAAACCCATGAACCAGTGGTCTGGCTTCCACTGGCTGGCATGTGTGGTGTCATTGAAAGGTCTGTCTAATAAAGAGTTAATTTAATTTTCCTTAAAGACCTACACAAAAGGAATTTCTCTTCTCTGACATCCCCAATTGCATGCTCAGTATAATATTATTTTTCATATATTTATTTATCTATTTAACACTTGTTTATTGGGAAAGTCTGACTAGGACAGAGCCCATTTTCACTGGAGGCCTGGGGAGAAAGGCTCCATAGGTTCATAGGTTCATACTAGGCTATCTGCCCAAGGGCATTTATAAGCCTAGCCAGAGTTTTGTGGCTTTCGCCACCCCTATAGTTTGGAGGATACTATGCCCATTATTTTCCAGACGCATGTCTTTGGAATGTGGGAGGAAACTGACGTGAATGCAGGGTGGACATGCAGCTCCACACAGACGGCACCTCAGCTAAGAAAAGAATCAATCCGGAGAGCCTCTTGCTGCGAGGCGACATTAATAACTGCTGCACCACTGTGTCGACACTTATGTTTTACTAATTTATACTTGGGAACTTTTTAACATTTTTCTTTAGGCAAATTTCCCTCCATGCCTGCTAAACATTACACCTTGCCTTCCTACTGATATTGAGCCCACTTTTTCACACACCGCTGAGGAGCCCCTAGTGTACAAACAAGAACTGACCACACAGGCAGGCATCTAGGCAATTGAGGATGTGTTTCCACACTCATTCACATCTAGTGATACAAGCAATGACAGCATTCTAACTAAGGTTGTAATCCCTTCCCTGGTTGCTGTTGCGGGCACACATGTCATCATGTGAGGGTGTACTGTGTCCTCTGCCTGAACGTAAGGCCTTCCCACTCACATGTTAATGAGGGCAACATTTACTAGATTGGTAAGGCAAGGCCATGTCCTCAGTTATGATTGTAAGTTCATCACTTGCAAGCCTCTGCTTGCATGTGGCAACACAGCCACTGAATTACCTTTCCCTCCTCCTAGGGTAGGCAAGCCAACAATGGACTCTTTATTTCTACCGTATCAGAAAAAAACATGTTGCATCCTTTGGGTTAAAAAAAACATTATTTAATAATATCAGATAATGTACAAATAAGTGCTCTAATACTGACAATCAATCCAGAGAAAACAAATATTTCTAATACTACAAATCCCTTGTCTTCACTGAGGAAGTTGATACATTTCTGTTCAAGCACTGGTGTTATACTAACAGTTATGTATTAGTAATATTATTAGTAATATATTACAGTGTACAGTATTACAAAAGAGGACACCCTGTAAAGTTAACTGGCTTGGAGGCATTACTACTTCTACATTAAAATCTTACTATACAGTTTATTTTGTTAGTTTAATTACTTTTATTAAAGTAATATTTTACAATCATATAAAATCATAAAATATCTTTAACTGACACACAGTTGCACTAGGAAGTTAATGGAGTTGCCGTTTTCAGGTTATGCACAAGTGTATATAAGGGTTTCAAATGTCAGATTTGCTGCTCACATCCTCAGTCACTGCAGTCAGTCTGTGTTACAAATGGTTAACAGGGCATATGCTGCCCTTGCAATACTTTGATGTAGTTTTGATGGGTTTGTCTTTCATACTGATCCAATAAATGCCCATTGTGAGGTGCAGTTTGTGAGCATTTCTGTTGCTCAGCAACGCAAAGTCCATTATGTCTTATGGCAATTTGCTGGTGTCATCAAGATGGAGAGTATCTGATATGCAGACTTCTTTTCTGCACGATCTGAAGTCATGCTATAAATGTAAAGGATTGACAAATCATCAGTCTGGAAAGAAGTAGTATACTGACATAGTAATGGGCATGCCAGTGCACAATGCTATGAGTTTCAAAAGAAAAGTTATAACGCTGGAATTAGTGGTGCTGAGTAATACTATGGTATGAGGACTCAGTAGTTCCATCTGCCACTGAGGTCCTGCTCATATGAGAGAATAATTGCCTCTTTGTACTTTGCCATATAGTGGGGTGGTAAAGTTTTGGCACTTCTCCTGTCTAACCCCCTCACTAGTCGTACATTTCCATTTCCTGTCTCTCATCTGGATCTGAGTATGAATACACAGGTTTCAGACCATCTACTTATACCATCCCAACCTGGTGACATTCAAACAGCTTGTTAATAAATCACATAAGCAACATATTTATGGGCTGCTCTGATGTTTCACATTAAGGCATGGCATACCTAAGTAATACAGCCTTGTTCCAGTAGAACTGCTATACGTAAATGAGGTATGGATACCACCTGTTTTATAATACAAATGTTTCATAGCAACATATTCAGGCAGCCTTCTTATTTATTATACGTCAGTATGAGTTCCACCTTGTGTCTCCCCTGAACAGAGGTGTATTGGGACTAACCCAGTCAACAAAGTCTAAATAAAAACAAAGGGCACTAAGCAGTGAAAACTGGATCAGAAGGTGTGTGTGTGTGTGTGTGTGTGTGTGTGTGTGTGTGTGTGTGTGTGTGTGTGTGTGTGTGTGTGTGTGTGTGTGTGTGTGTGTGTGTGTGTGTGTGTGTGTGTGTACGTGTGTGTCTGTGTGTGTCTGTGTGTGTGTCTGTGTGTGTGTGTGTGTGTGTGTGCGTGTGTGTCTGTGTGTGTGTGCGTGTGTGTGTGTGTGTGTGTGTGTGTGTGTGTGTGTGTGTGTGTGTGTGTGTGTGTGTGTGTGTGTAAGTAAGTAAGTAAAAGAGTTGGCCCTAGATACAGCATTACAGTGTTTCATTTTTCAGAAGGGAGGGTGGCGGTGAAAATGGATATTAATATTATATGTTTTCATTATTCTGTAAATAAGATTACCTCAGACCATATGGCATTTATTTTCTTTATTCAGGAGGTGAGACTGATCCTAGACATTGGGATTGTATTTATTTTTCATTATTTAAGCAGTAGAAGGGGTGACCATAGACACAAAGCCGCAGTCTACTTTTTCATTATAAGGGAGGTAGCATGGGGTAACACCATATACAGGTTTCCGAGTTTTTCATTACAAGGGATGGGGGGGGGTCATTTTACCAAGCACTATATTATTGTATGGGTTGGGTAGTGAGGCAGAGGTTGCCATTAGTCATCCAGCAAGTTATTATTCTAAGGGTTGGGTGGTAGGGTGGAGGTAACAACAGATAGTGAACAGTTTAATTTGTTTTGTATTGATGAATGGGAAGTCCTAGATAACAAACATAAGTGAGAAACAGAAGGAGGGGTGCAACGACCTTGCTTGTGAAGTGCCAAGTGTTTGTTATATTGTGCTTGTGAAGTGCCAAGTGTTCATTATATTGTTACATATTGCTGTTGGTGGGAAACCTACTGTTTGTCAACCTCCAGTTAAGCAGTTCTCAGTATCTTACAATTGGAAGGTTGGAGAATTGCTTTCAGCTTCATCTTGAATGCAGCACCAGCTAGATCACAGAGCAGTGGGTGTGGTAGAGTCTGAGAAGAAAAACAGGAAGAGGAAGAAAGTGAGATTTATTTTTTCCTCAACTTTTCTCTTTTGACAAATTTTGTACAACTCTGGAGTCAGTATATATAAAGTTGCATGTAACAAGTGGTCTAGCTTCCTGGTTTGATGCCTTATTTTGGACACAGAGCCTTTATTTTATTTTTTTTTGTATGTTTTATGACCTTTGATGTG
Organism: Protopterus annectens; assembly: GCF_019279795.1. Lineage (NCBI taxonomy): Eukaryota > Metazoa > Chordata > Ceratodontiformes > Protopteridae > Protopterus > Protopterus annectens. The sequence continues at coordinate 20,983,100 of NC_056746.1, forward strand.
TTGCTGTTTTGAGTTGTGACCTCCAGAGGTTTTAGACATTTTAGGTTCACTTAATCATACGTTGCCTAAATGTCCCATGATTATTCATAGTGCATTCATGTTGGTGGGCCTGACAGACTGTACATTCTTATAGCAGTGGGAACTGCCATGCTGTCATGGACGTCTGCTAATCTATAACATACACAATTAATGGTGAGATGTTGTTGAAGCTCAAAATAGCCTTTTAAACTTGGGAACCGTTAGCGTACAGGGAGATAGGTGTGCCCAGGTTGTCAGCAAACTGTTGTATTAAATTCTTAAGCAAACCTAATGTTACAGATACAGTTTCCACTTCTTTCATTCATTCATTCGTTGTTTCATTCAGTCATTCAACAGGATAAGATTGCTAGTCAAAGGTGCCTTTTTAACAGGTGACTAAACATACTGGTCTTGTTAAGCGGCTTGTTCAGATTCACAAAGTCTGCAAGTGCGACTAGTGAAATCAAACTCAGAACTCCATGATGGCAGTTGATCCTGATTAAAAGATCTTACACAGCATCTTTTCTCTGCTACTAGGATGAACTTCCACATTGTGGGCCATTCTTGTTGGCAAGGATCCTCCCATCTCTCCAGATAGGTGCAGACAGATCTCAGTTCTTCACAGTACCCTTAGCAACATTTGCCCTCTTGTGCCTGTAGATCCTTTGAGAGGATGCATCCTACCTCAAGTGCTAACCATAGGCAGAGCCATCTCCTTTGGGATCATACCATTTGTCAAACAGCATTTGGAGGAATTGCAATTTAGTGTTTTGCTGAAACTTCTTCATGCTGAATGCTTGCTGCTTCAGACTGTGCTACTGAACATAGAAATCACCGAGGTACAGTTGAGATACACATGTAGTAACTATTATGCATAGCTTCAGGACAGCACTGCAGCATTCTTTTAAGCACCAAAATAATCTTAAAAAATTATGGTCATCATCCCAAAATCTACTAAACCCAAGCCAAAGCCAACAACCCACTCCCTCACCAGAATTCACTTCATAAACAGTTGCTAATAACTTTAACAAATATTTCATTCAAGCTGTATTCTCACTAATCAAAGACAATCCCACCATCAAACCAACCCCCACTGACAAAACCCAATGGAAGCTCACTTCTCATTCAAACCTGCCCCTACCTCCAGCATAAGAAAATATCTCTTAAAACTAAAAACTACAAGCTCTGCTGCAGACAGCCTTCCTCCTGAATTCCTAAAAATTGCAGCTCAGGCTCTGTCATATCCAATACCTATACTAATAAGCAGATCCATTCTAGAATTTCATGTCCCAGCCATTTGGAAGAAGACATACCTACTTTCTCTTCATAAAGGAGGACCTTCTGCTGACTACTCCAAATTCAGACCAATTGCCATTTGTCATCATTGTCTAAAATATTAGAAGAGTGTATCCATTCACAGTTACTTCAATACCGTACCAAAAACAATCTTCTCTCCTACACACAACATGGTTTTCATGTCAAACATAGCACCACTACTGCCTTGCTTCACTTTGCTGATACCATCAATAAAAACAGAAATACCAGAGACCTAGTATCTTCCTTATTCCCAGAAACATCCAAAGCATTCAGCACTGTCTCTCACCATAACTAACAGCTACCCAACCGATAGATTCCAAGCAGTCAAAATTCAGCAAGAATACTCATCATTTTTACCCTTTTACTGAGGGAGTGTTACAAGGTTCCATACTTAGACCCCTCCTTTTTAATACATTTATAAATGATCTACACACTGCTTCCAAATATGCCACTCATACAATAAGCAGATGATTCTACACTCTTGTGCACAGCCTCTAACCTACACCATAGAATCCTGGCTACTCATTATACTCTATACAGTAACTATACATACAGCAGTAAGGCTTCTTATACTCATTATACTCTATACAGTAACTATACAGGCAGCAGTAAGGCTTCTTATACTAATTATGCTCTGTACAGTAACTATACATACAGCAGTAAGGCTTCTTATACTCATTATACTCTATACAGTAACTATACAGACAGCAGTAAGGCTTTTTATACTCATTATACTCATTATACTCTATACAGTAACTATACAGACAGCAGTAAGGCTTCTTATACTCATTATACTCTATACAGTAACTATACAGGCAGCAGTAAGGCTTCTTATACTAATTATGCACTGTACAGTAACTATACAGACAGCAGTAAGGCTTCTTATACTCATTATACTCTATACAGTAACTATACAGACAGCAGTAAGGCTTCTTATACTCATTATACTCTATACAGTAACTATACAGACAGCAGTAAGGCTTCTTATACTCATTATGCTCTGTACAGTAACTATACATACAGCAATAAGGCTTCTTATACTCATTATATTCTATACAGTAACTATACAGACAGCAGTAAGGCTTCTTATACTCATTATACTCTATACAGTAACTATACAGACAGCAGTAAGGCTTCTTATACTCATTATACTCTATACAATAACTATACAGACAGCAGTAAGGCTTCTTATACTAATTATGCTCTGTACAGTAACTATACATACAGCAGTAAGGCTTCTTATACTCATTATACTCTATAGAGTAACTATACAGACAGCAGTAAGGCTTCTTATACTACTCACCCCTGCCCACCCCCCAAAAAATTAAACTACTATTTTTCACCCCTAAAGCATTCTGCCAAAGAAAACCTCTTGTCAAAATCACTTAATTATATAATACCCCGATTGAAGAGATCCCTTACACCAAACTCTTAGTAGTCACTATTGACGACAACTTGAAATTTGACCTACACTTTCAAATGATTATTAAAAAAAAAAAAAAACACCAAAGCCTGGCCTGTTATGTAGAACACAACCCTACCTAACAGACAGCACCAGAGAAACCACAGCTAAAGCCTACTTCCTAGTGACCCTACTGTATGCCTCCCAACTGTTTACCTACAAACCTACAAACATCCATACAAACAAAGCTGGAACAGTGCTACAATAAAGTAGTTTGCTTTGTTGCAAATCACTCCTTTAGAACTGATCACTGTTCTGCCCTTAAACAACTAAATTGGACTGAACTCCCACATCATACCCACTATAGTCAGCTACTACTATCTCATACAGTAATATACTGCCCTGATAAGTGTCTGGCACTAAAGGGTATGCTTCAACACTACCACACTACCATGGACTGAACTCCCACATCATCCCCACTATAGTCAGCTACTACTATCTCATACAGTAATATACTGCCCTGATAAGTGTCTGGTACTAAAAGGCAAGCTTCAACACTACCACCCTACCAAATATCTTTGCTCTAAAGACAAACTCCTTTGTCTTTAGAAGCCTTACTACTGTATGTATAGTTACTGTACAGAGTATAATCAGTATAAGAAGCCTTACTGCTGTCTGTATAGTTACTGTCCAGAGCATAATTAGTATAAGAAGCCTTACTGCTGTCTGTATAGTTACTGTATAGAGTATAATGAGTTTAAGAAGCCTTACTGCTGTCTGTATAGTTACTGTATAGAGTATAATGAGTATAAGAAGCCTTACTGCTGTATGTATAGTTACTGTACAGAGTATAATCAGTATAAGAAGCCTTACTGCTGTCTGTATAGTTACTGTACAGCGCATAATTAGTATAAGAAGCCTTACTGCTGTCTGTATAGTTACTGTATAGAGTATAATGAGTATAAGAAGCCTTACTGCTGTCTGTATAGTTACTGTACAGAGCATAATGAGTATAAGAAGCCTTACTGCTGTATGTATAATTATTGTACAGAGCATAATTAGTTTAATAAGCCTTACTGCTGTCTGCATAGTTACTGTGTAGAGTATAATGAGTATAAGAAACCTTACTGCTGTCTGTATAGTTACTGTATAGAGTATAATGAGTATAAGAAGCCTTACTGCTGTATGTATAGTTACTGTATAGGGTATAATGAGTATAAGAAGCCTTACTGCTGTATGTATAGTTATGGTACAGAGCATAATTAGTATAAGAAGCCTTACTGCTGTCTGTATAGTTACTGTACAGAGCATAATTAGTATAAGAAGCCTTACTGCTGTCTGTATAGTTACTGTATAGAGTATAATGAGTATAAGAAGCCTAACTACTGTATGTATAGTTACTGTATAGAGTATAATGAGTATAAGAAGCCTTACTACTGTATGTATAGTTACTGTACAGAGCATAATTAGTATAAGAAGCCTTACTGCTGTCTGTATAGTTACTGTATAGAGTATAATGAGTATAAGAAGCCTTACTGCTGTATGTATAGTTACTGTACAGAGCATAATTAGTATAAGAAGCCTTACTGCTGTCTGTATAGTTACTGTATAGAGTATAATAAGAAGCCTTACTGCTGTATGTATAGTTACTGTACAGAGCATACTTAGTATAAGAAGCCTTACTGCTGTCTGTATAGTTACTGTAGAGAATATGAGTATAAGAAGCCTTACTGCTGTGTGTGTAGTTACTGTACAGAGAATAATTGGTATAAGAAGCCTTACTGCTGTCTGTATAGTTACTGTACAGAACATAATTAGTATAAGAAGCCTTACTGCTGTCTGTATAGTTACTGTACAGAGCATAATTAGTATAAGAAGCCTCACTGCTGTCTGTATAGTTACTGTACAGAGTATAATTAGTATAAGAAGCCTTACTGCTGTCTGTATAGTTACTCTATAGATTGTAATTAGTATAAGAAGCCTCACTGCTGTCTGTATAGTTACTGTACAGTGTATAATTAGTATAAGAAGCCTTACCACTTTATGTATAGTTACTGTACAGGGCATAATTAGTATAAGAAGCCTTACTGCTGTCTGTATAGTTACTGTACAGAGTATAATTAGTATAAGAAGCCTTACTGCTGTCTGTATAGTTACGGTATAGAATATATTTAGTATAAGAAACCTTACTGCTGTATGTATGGTTACTGTACATGGTATAATTAGTATAAGAAGCCTTACTGCTGTCTATATAGTTGCTGTACAGGTTATAATTAGTATAAGAAGCCTTACTGCTGTCTGTATAGTTACTGAACATGGTATAATTAGCATAAGAAGCCTTACTGCTGTCTGTATAGTTACTGAACATGGTATAATTAGCATAAGAAGCCTTACTGCTGTCTGTATAGTTACTGTACATGGTATAATTAATATAAGAAGCCTTACTACTGTCTGTATAGTTACTGTACAGGGTATAATTAGTATAAGAAGCCATACTACTGTCTGTACAGTTACTGTACAGAATATATTTAGTATAAGATGTCTTACTGCTGTATGTATAGTTACTGTACAGAGTATAATCAGTATAAGAAGCCTTACTACTGTCTGTATAGTTACTATCTTATCTATTGTGACATTGTAAATTTTAATTGTATTCTGCCTGACATTGTTTATATTATATAACTTAAAAGATTGTGATTGCACTGCATATACTTGAGATTTTCTCTCAGAGTCTGTCCTGAAAAGGGACCTTTGTGCATAGCCGGACCTCCCCAGTCAACAAATGTAAAATAAAATAAATAAAGATGGTATTGCTCTCCCTATAAGCATCCTAATTAACAGATCTTTAAAAGAGTCTTATGTACCCAAACTTTGGCAATCTGCCTTCATTCTACTCCTTCACAAAGGAGGCAAAAACTACAATATCTCTAATTTCTACCCAATTGCCCTACTTTCACCATTATCAAAAATACTTGAAAAATGTGTCCATCACCAAATTATGCCATTTTTAACTCAGAATCTCCTCATAACTCCTACCCAGCATGGCTTCCGCCCTGGCCGCAGCACCACTACCGCCTTACTATCCTTCTTAGACACAGTAAATCGAGCATGTGATTCTGGATTACTAGTATCCACAGTACTGCTAGACCTTTCCAAAGCCTTTGATACCATCTCCCACAAGCACCTTCTCTTTCATCTCTCCAACCTTCATCTCTCCCCTGATACCCTTTCCTGGTTCTTCAGCTACCTATCTGACAGCTCTCAAGCTGTCAGATGGAAGAACTCTACCTCCTCCTCCTTGCCAACACCCACCGGTGTTCCCCAGGGGTCCATCCTCGGACCCATGCTTTTCAACATTTTCTTTAACAACCTTCACTCAATCATCCCTGATACGACAGTTATCCAATATGCAGACAACTCTACCTTAGTCTGTGCCGCCTCCAACCTACCTGAACTCCTGACTAAAACTCAAACAGCTTTTTCCACTACCGAAAACTGGATGCACCAAAACCATCTCTCTCTCAACTCTAATAAATCCAAAATACTTCTCTTTCCTCCCTCCAGAAATTTCTCCTTTGACAAGAATGCTTTCAAAGTCCTTAGCCAAAGCAACTCTGCCATTGAAGTGGTCCCTTCTGCAAAACTCCTCGGCATTACCATAGACGAACACCTCAAATTTGATATCCACATCCAACAAAACATAAAGAAAAACCATCAAAAGCTAGGCATGCTCTATAGAAATAACCACTTTCTCTCCAACTCCACAAGGCAAACTATTGCTAATACCTACCTCCTACCCTCTCTATTATATGGAGCCCCTCTACTAACTAACCTATCTTCTTCCAACACCTCTAAACTTGAAACTTGCTATAATAAAATCTCCAAATTCGCAACTAAATCCAAAACCTCCACTCACCACTGCCTAACCCTACAATCTCTTAAATGGCTGGAACTCTCAAACCTCCTAGACTATTTCCAACTAACCACCATGCACAAATTAATATTCTATCCAGATAAATGCCCAGCCTTAACAAACATCCTTCCCCCTTACATCCCAACCAGATCCCTGAGATCTGAACACCAAAATTTAATCTCTGTCCACAAACCCAAACACCCTGCAGGCCAACTCCTTTTCTCCTTCACTATAGGCAAAAAATGGAACTCTCTCCCTCCTTTACTCAGGACCACACCTAACCCTGAAACCTTCAAAACCCTACTTTTCTCTTACCTATCCACTAAATGTAAATGCTCCTGCTTTCACCCTACATAACAATCTTAAGAATTTCCTCTTTGAGCTCTCCATACTCCTGCTCTTCTCTGCACTATTACCTCTTTTTCTATTCTCCTAATTAAACCTAAGCTAACATACTCAGACTAAGCATCTTCTCTCTCTTGACTCCAAATATTGTATTTATTGTAAATATCAAGTAATTCACTAATGCTTATTGTCCAGTCAGTCTAAACTTACTGCTCTGAATGTAAATACCTACAAACTGTGCTACCTATGTCAAAATTGTATGTCAATGTCAATTTATCCACCTGTACCTGATTGCATATATGTACTTACCATTGCATTATGTAACCTTAGTAACCATATTGCTTATTGGAGCTTTTCTCCCCGGGCCTCCACTGAAAATGGGCACACCACTGGCCCAGTGGACTTCCCTGGTAATTAAACTGAAATAAATAAAATAAATAAATAAATGCTCTTTGGCACACAGAAACCATTAAATCCTCTTTACTTTCTATTTGTGACTATGCAAAATGATTTTTGACTCAAACCCATTTTAAATAAGTTAGAATTTGTCTTGATCACAGCCTGTTGTTCTGTGTTCACACCATTAATCATTCATTTTTATAACACCTAAGTATTACTTACAAAGCTTAGGTTGCTATCATCGAATACCAGACAAAAACCTTCTCATTTCTAAAATGGGGTAGTGCTAGTGATAGGAACTGCAACCACATAGGACTTGATTCTCCAGTTCATTTCTCAGCTGTACTGTCTTTGCAGAGGTTGCATGTTTTTCCTGTGTTTGTGTGAGTTTTCTCTGGTGCTCCAGTTTTCTCACAGAACCTAAGGATGTATTATAGCTTAATTAATGATCTTACAAATTGCCTGTAAATATATGTGCCATAAGAAAGAGATAGAGAGAGAGAAAGTGTGTGTGTGTGTGTGTGTGTGTGTGTGTGTGTGTGTGTGTGCGTGCGCGCGCCTGTGTGTGTGTGGGCATGCATATATGGTTTGTGTGTGTGTGCGCGCGTGCATGCACACGCGTGTGTGTGTGAGTGTGTGGGCATGCATATATGGTCTGTGTGTGTGTGTGTGTGTGTGTGTGTGTGTGTGTGTGTGGGCGTGTGTGGGCGTGTGTGTGTGTGTGTGTGTGTGTGTGTGTGTGTGTGTGTGTGTGGGCATGCATGTATGGTGTGTGTGTGTGTGTGTGTGTGTGTGTGTGTGTGTGTGTGTGTGTGTGTGTGTGTGTGTGTGTGTGTATGAATATATCTATATATGTATCTATCAATCTGAGAGAGCAACGTCTTGCGTATGCGTACCAAATGTCCACAAAAGAAGCAAAAAATCGCTGAAATACCACTCGCAAACAGTACAGCAAAGATAAGGCAAAACCAGCCTGGATTAAAACAACATGTAAAACATTTAATGAAATCAGCAAAGGTTGAGCGCTTTCACTCGCATCACACGAGCTTCTTCAGAACAAGTAAAAATCCTAGTCTACCCATTTAAATATCAAAAAATTGGCGCCAAAACTGAGTGCACCTCTTAAAGCTATATGACAAATTCATAACATAAATATATTGAAACAGTTTCTATCCTATGTGATACTATAAATGTAACTTTAGTACATAAATATCAATAAATCTGATGGTTAAAAAATACAATATTACAAAATATTAATAAATACATAAATGAAAAATCATCACACTTAGCTTCTCAGCATTAAAACAGGTTTTACAGAGATATAATCATTGATACCTGGTGCAGTCAGAGCATCAGTAAATAACTGCCACCAGTATTCCCTATATGCCAGCAAGTTCTTAATATTTCCACCCCTAGGGTCTATTACAATAGTATCCAAAATGGCAAATTTAAAATAGTGTTCCAAACCTTCTTTGTTAATATGTCTAAATAGTGCATTGGTCATGTCCTTTGTTTTAATACTATAGTTATGAGCATATATTCTCTTTTTGAATTGTCTTTGAGTTCTCCCTATATAGTAAGCAGGACAGGTCATGCACTTGGCCATATATATAAGCATATTAGTTCTACAATTTCCTTTTTTAAAAATAACAGTGGTCTTATTAATATTTTCCAAGATTAACCTACTTACTTCCAAGATGTCCTTACACTGGTTGCATGCCCCACACTTCCTAGTGTGTGAATCTAAAGATGTGTTAGTCCTGACTCCATTTTCAAAATAGAATTTCAAGCTCTTGCCCATTTTATGGACAAAATAAGGTCTTGCACCTAAAATGTTAATAATGTCCTGCTCAGAAAAACATAAATCCCAGTACTTGGTCATGATGTTTTTAATAAATTTTGTGTGCGGACCAAATTCTAAAATACATGCCCTTTTAAACTTGATATTATCTGTACTATTCGGGTCTTTAATATGTGTCCCAGCATCATTGTTGCTGTTTATTCCCAACAATGGAGTATACTTAGTACCCCATTGTTCTAAAACATATTGACTAGTGTTCAACAGCATTTTCTCATCATATCCTCTCTCCAGGAATAGCCTAGTAATGAATCTCACCTCCTCAATCATATCAATGTAATCAGAGGTCATCCTTAATGCTCGTACAAGCTGCCCTTTAAAAATGTTATTTTTCAGTTTATAAGGGTGATTACTGCTAAACTCTAGATACGAGTTAGTAAAGGTGCTTTTTCTATGTATCCTAGATTTGAAGCTACTACCATCATACGTTATTAGTGTGTCTAAATAGGCTATTCCAGATTGATTATATTCACACGTAAATTTCAAGTAACTTGTGCTGTTATTCAAGTAAGTGACAAACTCAATGAATGAATTGCTGTTCCCATTCCACAAAATGTAGATATCATCTAAATAACGGTAATAATAAACAATGTTGTCGGAGTACTTACTGTCAAAAACATATGTCTCTTCCCAATCTAGTAACACCAAATTGGCGTAAATGGGGGCGCAAGCTGCCCCCATTGCCACACCTTGGGTTTGTCTAAACATCTCACCCTCAAAAAAGATGTAATTATGGTCGAGTACAATACTCATTAACTCAGACAGTAGCCGTATCCTTTCCCAACTCAACTTACTATGTTTGATCATGCTGTTGGTAAAAGCAGTAATCCCTTCATTATGAGGGATACAAGAGAATAAGTCCACTACATCAATAGAGGACAGTAATAAATATTTTTTACTTGTTCTGAAGAAGCTCGTGTGATGCGAGTGAAAGCGCTCAACCTTTGCTGATTTCATTAAATGTTTTACATGTTGTTTTAATCCAGGCTGGTTTTGCCTTATCTTTGCTGTACTGTTTGCAAGTGGTATTTCAGCGATTTTTTGCTTCAATCTGAGAGAGAGTATCCATCCAACCATCTATGTCTGTTAAGTCACATCCAACTCCATCTTATAGTGACCGTATGCATAGCTGATACCATCTACATAGTTTACTAGGCAAATTGAGAAAATCAGTAACTTGCCAAACTTTTCTCCTATATCATACAGTTGTAGACACACACACACACACACACACACACACACACACACACACACACACACACACACACACACACACACACACACACAGGTGGCTTGATGTATTTTGAAGAACATCTGTTGCTGTTGGGCTATCAACCCTGCCCACTTGACAAAGTGGTGACATTAGACTGGAGTTTGGTGGTTTTAGACAGAACTTGTACATATCCAGTAGACTATAAAACATTTTTATAGTGCAAATGCAGCTGTGATACTTGCAATATCTGTCCAACAGCTAAAACTGTATAATTTGTGCTTGTGCACATTGTTTGCATTTAGTATACAAATGTTATGTGATAGAAATATTGGTGCGAATTACTGAACCATGGGGGGAACCATAGGTTACATCTTGTCCTTGTTTTTGCAGGACATTTGTGATATGAATGACTGTATCCTGTGGGAAAATATCATTAAAACTGGTAAATGTCCTGTTAGTTTTCTGGACAACATTTTAACTTTTCTCTAAATATTGATTTAAACTTACAAAAGTATATATAGTTTAATATAACATAAATAACACAGACAAAGTTTGAAAACAGAGAATATTTTACTAAGGAGCATAAACTAAGTCTTTTACTTTGGTTGAGAGTACAGTTTGTCCAGTAAAAGTCATGTCTCAGTAAGAAATGTCCCACTTTTGTCACCTGAAAAGGTGAAATCTTAGGATAGTTTAACCTCCAACTCAGAGTTCATTCTTGCATTCTTTCTCCGATAATTACTTTATTCAGTTTAGGTTGTGGCGGAGTTAAAGCCTATGATAGCACCATAGGCATAAGACAAAGGACCAAGAAAGAGATGTTAAGGATAGGTTATTTAACCAAATAAATGAAATAGCTATTTTTTCTGTCTGCCTAAAATACACAAGAGTTTAGTTAAACCTCCGGGAAGACCTATTATTTCTGCTTGCAATTATTTTTTACACAATATTAGTCTAATACTACATGAGTTATTATTACCCTATGTTCTCAAATCCCCTGTATATATAAAGGATAGTGTAGATTTTTTACATAAAATTTCCCCGGTAGTATGGAATAAAACCAGATATTGGCTGGTGATTGATGTCAAGAGCCTATATACCTCCATCCATCATAAGGATGGTTTAGAGGCGATAAAGTACTTTATGGGTGATAGTCCTTTATCTTATTTTGTCATCAATATGGTTGAGTTTTGTTTGAAAAACAACTATTTTTACTTTGACAATGTATTATATAGACAGAAACAAGGTACAGCGATGGGGGCAGCTTTTGCCCCCATTTATGCAAACTTGTTTATGTCTTTTTTTGAGAAAAAGTTTCTACTTAATTTGGATTTTATGAAAAAATATGTGGACTTTTATTTTCGTTTTATTAATGATTTAATTTTTATATGTGAGGTGGGTGAAGAAGAGGTAGAGAGTTTTATATCAGATATGCATAGGAATCCCTTTGGTCTTGCTTTTGATGGACTTCAAAAAGGGAATAAAGTTGTATATCTCGATCTCATTTTGGAAAGCATGGAAGATGGGAGTATTTCGTCCAATATTCATAGGAAATTTGCGGACGGTAACCAAAATTTACATGCCACCAGTTGTCACCCTCCCATGTGTTAGAAGCTTTACCATTTGGTGAATTGGTACGTGTTTCACAGTTGTGTAGTGACAAGAATGAACTAGTGAAAGAGATGGAAAGAACTAATCAAAAGTTTTTACATAGGGGCTATGACCCAGATATTTTGGAGAAGGCTCACATTAGAATAATGAGAAAGTTAGATATGGAGGGTGATGTATATTTAAATAAAAGAAGGAGTAAACAACATAATAGCAGTTTTTTTGAAGAGAATAAGGGGAAAGGAGATGCTATTTATTATGTAACAGTGTATAATATAACAAGTGAGGAAATAAAAGCTTTAATAGAGTATTATTGAAAATATCTGTTGGGAGACAAAGCTTTGGCAAATATTCTTTCATATAAACCATTTTTTTCTTACAAAAGGGGTAGAAATTTAAAGGACATGGTGGTACATGGTAAATTTTCCATGCCAAAAATAGCAATACCAAGAACCATCTTGAGTCGAGGTACAACGTGCTGCAATAGATGCAGTATTTGTAATAGTATTGTTAATACATTTAAAAATATAAATGGGGTTAAATTTGAGCCTAGAGATACATACACGTGTAGAAGTAGAGGGGTAATATATGCATTAAAATGCCCATGTGAACTTTATTATATAGGGGAAACTAAGAGAATTTCATGTCAGATTCATGGAGCATATAAGAGATGTTAAAAATAATAGAGAGGATTAAATAATTGCTGCACATTTTAGGATGTTTCACAATAGCAATGGGTCCCTGCTACAGGGCATTGTTTTAGAGACTGTAAAATGTTTAAGCATGGATGAAAATGTATTAAAACAAAAATTATTACATAAAGAAAGCATTTTTATTTTAAAATACAAAACTATGATTCCCAATGGTCTTAATAATGAATTAAATTGAAGTGTCTGCTTTAAGATAAACTGTTGTGTAATTAGTAGACATGTGCTGCTAATTGAATGTAGTATATAAGAAAGTTTGGTTTGCAATTTTACTGTTTGATATTCCTTGAAGGTGGAAACACCGAAGCGTTAGAATAAAAGAAAATTGGTTTTCCTGGTTGTCTTTTTCATCATAGTCGGTGGTTTGTGGTCAGAGTTGTCTTATATTGTGGAAAAGAGGAGAATTTGTGGTCTATATTATAAGACAAAGGACCAGTCTGGGATGGGACACAGGTTCATTTTAGGACATGGAATTAGGATCATAGGTCATGTGATTCCCATGACAACATGCTAAAATGCGCACCTACCAAGGTGGTGAACCAGGTGGCATGCCAAAACAGTACAGAGCATACCAGGCATACTAGATAGTGCAGAAACTTCTGGAGGATTTAGGAGTGTAATGAGTTGGCAGATTAAAAAAAATTCCCTACAGGGTACGCTATCAGAAATATTGGGTGATCAAATTTCTTTAACTAAGGAAATGATTCTTTGACCTGGGACACAGGATCTAAATTGCCTAGACATAGTAAGACCTCATTAAGTTTAATTGTATTGACTGTCAAAAAAGCAATTGAAAATGGAAATCAAAATCTAAATCAACTGTATTTGAAGTATTGAATAGTATAAAAGAAATAAAAGAACTGGAACAGGTATCTTCAGAAGAAGGTTGGAGCAGATTGCGTAGCAATAAATTGAAATTGTGGGAGCAATGTTCAGGAGGAGGAGGAATGAGGTTTAAGGGAAGGCAGGAATTCAGCAATTTAATTTATGTTAGACTGATGGTAGTTACAAAGGAAGACAATGTATGTAATATATAATGTATGTAAATGGTAAACATGTTAATATGGTTTGTTTTCTTTTCTGTTAATATATGGTTGCCTATGTCTTAAGTTATAATTTAATAAAGATGTTTAGAAAGATAAACTTCTGGAGGACATTACATCGAATACGTGGGACAGTACTGTTCTGGTACTTTGACACACGGCCTTAGAGAGGGATCAGCACAAACATGGATGGAGTAATGTGCAGGATATCATACTTAATATTTATTAATGCTGTATGTGATTTTGTGTACAAAGTGTTTGGTGTAAATATGTTAACTATGCAGTCAAAATTTATATGACAGTGCAATAGCATGTGGAAAATACACAGTACTACTGTATTCTTCTCTGTGGGCAAGGATATATCTTTGTACTACATTCCCTTGCCAAGGCGGATTTCCTTTGACATGTCATTGGAGTTCTTCTCTGTTGAGCTTTCTTGTGAGCAACTGTCAGATTCTGCACCACAAATGAGTATGCTGGCAGAATGCATGGTCCTGTTGTATTTCACTGCACCTGTCTCACACTCTTCCATTGCTCAGTGTACTCAGATGTCCACCTTCCTGGCCATCCATGGTCAAAGTGTGAAGCTATGGGAAACTGTCTCACAGTGATATAGCCATATTTGTAGGTCACATATATACAGTCATTTGCACTGTAAACACATACCTACAGACAGCTTAAACAATCATCAATTCACCTAATGACATGCCTTTAGGATATGGGAAGAAACTGAATTACCCAGAAAAACCCATGTGGACTCAGGAAGGACAGGCGGACTCCATATGCTTGTCACATCAGCAGAGCGCTAAACTGAAAAATCAAGAGTAGAGAGGTAGCAATGCAACCGCTGCATTTGAATGCTGCCTTACAGTTGCTTATACTTTTTTTCTTGATTGCATACTGAGCCACTAGGGAGATGCTGTAGGGCTAGTTGGTCAAACAATTTCATTTATATTTGCACGTGTCAATGAGTGTAAAGTTAGAGCTGAGCTCCTAGTTAGCATTTCAAAAAAATCACTGGTTACTGACAAAAAGCAGCTTGCTTCCTCAGAAAATCACTGGTTACTGACAATAAGCAGGTTGCTACCCAATAAAAACTGTTTATGCAAGAAGCCAAGTGCAAGGTCAAACAAAAGAAAATATAAGCATCACTGAATTTCCCTTATCTTCTTGGAACTGCACAGTGGGTCTCTCTGGGATGCTCGCTGTGAACAGTGCATGTGGAGTGCCAAGATGATTGATATAAGTGCCCAGTGATTTTTCTGAAATGCCAGTCTGGATCTCAACTCTTACCTTTAAGGGAAAACTCCACCTTAGAACTAAAAAAAAATCTATTTTTTCAATCTGTCTCTGTTTTCTGAGTTATTTTAATATCGCAAAATCACTCTGACTTATTCTTATAGAATTTTAATATGTTTTCTGCAAAATGTCTGTCAATGGGGCTTGACATATGAACCTGATCTTATTTTTCTTTAAGCCATTCTCTTTCCCATAATCCATTTCAAGTTTGCTTTATATGAGTCATGCTAGACATAAGGAAGTAGTGGTGTATTCTCATTCCATTGACATATAATGGAAGTAGTGTCAGTCGCTGTCATCTTGTATACTGTCTGTAACAGGACTGTTTCTTTTATTTCTTGAAAGGCCTTCACTTGTGTATGTCTCAGGGCTTGTTTTATAGTATACTAAGGAGTTATACAGCTGCAACCAAGACAGTTGCTAAATTGGAGGCCTTTGTTCAAAGTATCTTTTTGTAGTCCAAGATGAATTGACAGCCCCTCCCTCCACACTTTGGTAAATGTGCTGATACTTTACAAGAAGTACAAGAAGAAATATTGTATGACTTTTTTCTAAATGTCACAGACATCATTGATACTGCATTCAAGTCATCATAAAATATAAAGTAATATAAACAACAGACGTTTAAAGATTAAAGGTTAGCATTTCAGTACTGTGATGCTGCTTATGTAAATTTGTCAAAAGAGGTGACAACTGCCTTTAAACAACTGACTGATCAAATTGCTTTGTTTTGCTATGAAAGCCATGGCTACATTGGAAAGAGCTGTGAATCAGTGTAAGCTCTCTTCCTCTTTGCAATAAAGACAATGGAAAACAGTTTCACACCTCTCTGTCTTGTTTACAGCAGCCTGAGCTCCTGACTACAAATTTCTCTGTGTCTGTTGTATGTCATGAATTTGTAGACAAATTCCTCTGCAACTTATGTGACAAGTTAAGCTTAAAAAAGTGGGTGGTCTTTCCCTTCCTTTGATACCAAAGTGAGGAAATGAAAGTTTTATGAAGTACAAATAGGTTTCAGGTACCTACACAATACTGGAATCATACTGTAGGGAGAAAACAACCTAAGAGTTGATTTAAACTGTAGGAGAAGGTGGAGTGTTCCTTTAAATTCACTGACTTGTGCAAAGACAGTGTACAATTGTGACCAAATAATGACCTTTTTATTTAAGTTGATATTCAACCTAATGGAATGTAATAAAATGACCTTTAATTACGCCATACTTAATTAATTGTTGAGATCCTAATGACCTCAGCGCGACATGTTAATGCCATGATACCGGATAAGTCTGGAGATTTTATTTGCTTAAAATGCATATGAAGTTTGTCTTTTTATATGATGGGGTCAGGCATAATGTAATGACATGATAGTCAATAAATTCATGAATCTAATTGCAAATCAAATGGTGAATAAATAAGTACGTCAGATCTTAGTTATTTCATGTACACATGTCTGTGTATTGTGGAGGGCCTGTATATTATAAACTGAATAAGAGGAATTAGCTACTTACTACAAGTTGGATTTACTCTTTACAGCTTTACTCTTTTTTTCTTAGTAGTAGTTTTGCCCTTCAGTTTTGCTTTAACAATATGTCTGCTTACTGAAGACCTTTCATCCCATCAACCTGAAGATCTGAATTACCCACATCCCCAGATGAGGGGATGCTCTGTGGGGGCAGCACTGGGTGTGAATGGAACCTGGTTGTCTCCAAGTTTGCTACAAAGCAGCTTCACTGTGGTGTCATTCTTATTGCTTCTCTGAGGGTTTTTTAATGCCCTGGTTTTCCCCATGTCTTCATGGTTGAGCAGCACACACACACACACACACACACACACACACACACACACACACACACACACACACACACACACACACACACACACATCTGTGATACTGGTGCCAAGTGCATGTTTCTATTGGAATGCACTGATTGGTGGGGGGGCGGTGTGCCTTCCTGCAAACACTCTGCTTTTGCATTGCCTGTTCCCTGAGTGATATGTTGCCTTCACTGTTCACTAGTACAACATGGCATATAACCAGTTAGGGAATGTAGCCATTTTTATTTGTAATATACATAGCCCAGTTATGAGAGCTAATAACATTCAGTTGGAAATACACTGTCTAGGTCCTTCTAGTAACAAAGTTTTTAACCCTGCTTTAGTTTTGTACATCTGTACTCACAGGTGCTTAAGGAGGGGGTATTCTGATTTAAGGGGAATAATGTAAGATCATTGGTTGTGGGGACATAATTGAAAGACAACAACACTGCTTTTCCTTTATTTACTTTTTATTTTGTTGTACAGTTAAGCTTTTCCAAAATCTCCCCTTTTTTAATGAAGACTCTGGATCTGTTATATAAAGATGTATGTTAACTATTGGAAGTTGTCATAATGTCTAAGATATTTATCTTACAGACACAAGGTTCAGGGTTTGATTCTCACATGGGGTAATTGGCTAAGCTTGAAATGGCCCACAAAGGCAGTTAGCCTAGGACTAATCTTTGAACCTTATGTTTCTCTTCTTCACGTCTAATTCCTTTATACTGTTATTCTTGGTGTAAAACTATTGCCAAGGGCTGTAGTGCTAATGAAAACAGCATTGTAAGAGGGGATATCCCTGACTTGCTCACATCTCCAGACATAATAGTCCTAATATATATTTGCCCTAGTTCAACAGATACTGTAGCCCCAGTATAAACTCTATAGAAGGCTGCCAGATATTTTCTGGCATGTAGAATCTTCACAGAATCATATAATTTAGTCTGTTTCTATCCAAAGTTTTTTTCTGTATCTAGAGTTAGCAACAATGCAGGGGCCCATCTCTTTGACATATGTTCAGGTATCATGGTTGTTCTTTTAACAGCATCATAAAATGTTTACCCTTTGATGAAACCACACTGATTTTTGTGGATTAGATGACCCAGAAGTTGTTGAAAATGAACTGCCCATATTCCTATAAAGAATTTATAATCTGCATTATTTGGATGATAAACACTTTCTTTAACTTTAGTTTCCTTAGTTTTAAAATCTTTCCTCTTAACTTCATCCATGAATTTGTGTATCATGTTTGACAGACCATCTGGACTGGGGCTTTCTTAGCATTTAGTTTTTTATTTCTCTGTATAACTCATCATCTGATATTTGTATAATAAACCTGTCACAATCCTTTTCTAGCAGGTTTGGGATTTTAAGACTTTTTGGCCCTCTGTATCCTTCACCATCCACCCTTCATTTCCACTGAGAACTAAAACCCCATGCAAAGTGGGTTTATCCTTTTAGGGAGGGTGAAGCCCTTAACCATCATAGATGATAATAGAGAACTATTCCATCTTAACCTTTACAAAATATTTGGTCCTCTTTTGTTACATTTCTTGTATTTCCTTGTTTATCATATTTCCACTTCGCTGATGTACTTCTCTTTGTTGCCCCTTTTCCTTTCTTTTTGGTTCTTTCTGTTTTTTACTCTAAACTATGATTCCATTTGCTTGCTTCTCTTGTAATAAAACTTATAAATACTGGTGAACATATCTCTTTAACACTTCCCATAAAACAGCTGGGAATAGATATCCCACACAATTAAGGCCTCTAATTTCTTTCAACAGCTTTTTTTTATTTATCCTTCACTTCAACCTGTTTATGTCCACCCCATTCATACTCCATAATGTATTGGAAGGGTCATACCCCCAGCTGTTAATTGGAATGTCAATGCATGGTGGTAGGACAGTACACATTGGATAAACAGTCACTGTCACATGTGTTCTGCAACTCAACTTGTCCAGAAATATCTGTCTGTCATAGTACGGATCTTGAATCTGGGTGCATAATACATAAACAGAAGTGATTTTGCTGATCTATTCACTCTGCCACCATACTCCAGCTTAGTCTGCTCAAAAAGGAACTCAGTATCCTGGCCAAACATGCAGATGTATCAGCAGGACTTGAAATAAAATTTACATCTCCTTCAATAATTATCTCCCCTACTACTTATTCTAGCTATAATGTAATTTCTTTATATACAGAGGCTTGGGGCAAGTATATAGTTGCAACTCTTAACTTAATCACAAACCACCAGATCATAATTCATACACAGACCTTACACAGACTGCACACAAAGATTCACAGATAGAATATGTGATGCATTCCATCTGAGAGTCTTTCTTAGCATGTCCAGGCAAGCCTCCTACAAGTCTGCTGTCAAGCCTCACTCTCACCAGACACTTACATTCACCAGACGCTTCCATAAAACTTATCAAATTATAATAAGCAGTTTGTTATATATCCTCAAAATGGATGTCCGTATCTACCTCTCTCACTTTACTTAAGACGTGAATTTTCTGACATGTATTTCGATGACACATAACAGTTTGTTTATGATCAGCCAACTGGTTTTAGACCTCTACAAAAACCATGTCTGAACTTCTTTGCTCAAGAATCAGGGAGAAAGCCAAAATGAATGGGAGAGGGGACAAAGGCCCCAAATCATGTATAGTTTTTAAAATGTAAATATTACTCTTAATTTGCATAGAATGTTAACTGAATAGCACATTTTGCATCAACAGGCCTTTTCTGAAAAATAAGAAGCATGAAACACTCTAAGGTCTAGGATTATTGACTGACTGTAAACCACACTCATTAACAGAAAATCTAAAAATTTATGTAGGAAGGAGCAAAAATAGGAGGTAAAATCAGGGACACGGTAAGAGGTATGTTACTAAGACTCTCAGAATGTATAATGCATTCCATCAGACAGTGTCACTATGTCCAGCCAAAGTTTTTCCTACTCTGCTACCCCATCACCAGTCACAAGCCCCTGCTAAGTCTTACCAATATTACACAACAAAATACGAGAGCACACTTAGAGCAGATGTTCTTTACTTCAACACTCAAACAAATCCTGAAGTCTCTGTTGAATGATTCTCGAGTCTTGTCACTGTCACTGTCCCAATCATGGTCACCATCAGTGGGCAGGCAGTGATGCTGTGCTGCCTCAATTTCCTTTCTTTAAGTCACAAGAAGAAACTGCAAGTCTTTTTTGAAGTTGTTCACCTCTCAACCTCTCATCTTTCAAAATCATAGCAGAGGCTATAAAAAAATCATAGCAGCGAGTACAAAACACAAATTTGCTTATGTATAAATTTGCATCCTTTGGGAATGGGGGCACAAATTTGTAAATTTGCACTCATGGTAAGCACAACCTTGCTGACAGATGCCCGTCTACAAAGCCATACCAAAAATTATATCCATATGTCCACAGGTTCATAGGTATTTACTAGGCTAATGACCACAAGGGTTTTTTTAAGCCTATCCATGCATCCCAAATCTCTGACAAGTTCTGATACCCTTGATAAGTGTAAGCAGGGGCTTGGGAGATGAAAAATTTACAAGCTAGGGCCTGGGAGATGAGCCATTTACAGGTTGCCTGTGTCCATTAGAGACATTGGTGCCAAACCTTTCTGCAGGTATATAATATTTTCCTGAATGAACAAAACATCTGTCATCAAACAACCAATCTTAAAAGATTAAAACAGAAAATACCAAATAAAAAAAACACATAAAACTTTTTTTTTTGCAGGGGTCAAGCCTCCCTGCACCTCCACACCCCCTGCTGATCATGTATACAAACTCTGAGATCATACTAGATGATAACAAAGCAAAATCCTTTTTATACCACTGAAATTTCAGTGTAAAATGCTGGTAGCAAATGAATTTGATTGTTTGCATAGTCAAGAAAATGTCTGTATCCCCTTTCAGCACTAGAAAAAAATACACATACCTGTCTTCTTGGCTTGCTGTATGTGCCCATCATAACTATAGTATAGTTAGCTGAATTTATATAAAGTATGGATACTTTTATTTGCCCAACGCGTGGTTGTAGAACTTTCACAAACGCCATTTATGTTGCAGTTAAATAAACAAAAACACATAAGACACCCAGCCTGTAATTGAACCAGAGCTCCAAGGATTTCTAACCAAGCCACAAAGAGCCTAAACTTTTCTAGTTCCCTACTTTTAATATGATTCCTTCCTTCCCTAGGAAAAAAAATGATGTTGCTCATTTTATTTCCCTATGATACATAGATTCAATTACAGCAAAATTCCAAACCGTTTTCCATCTGATCAAAATATTGCCTACAAACTCTGATTCTTTTGCACAAAAACACTGCATTTTCCACAGCCCTGTGTCTTTTCTTTTCATCATAACATTATAGAAGGCTTGCATTGTATAATTACACACACACACACACACACACACACACACACACACACACACACACACACACACACACACACACACACACACACACACGCAGAGCCATCAATTTTAGTCACTTGTATGACTGTGTATACCTCAGATGTAAATGAATGAATAAATATATAAATAATGTCCCTAAAATGTTTTGATTTCTCTACTGTCATAACCATACAGTTCAACCTCTTGCTGTCTTAGAAACAACACCCCTCAGAGTTTTGGCTCAAGAATCAAACGCAAAGATGTAAATGTTTTTAAAAATAAATTGCTCTTATGTACTCAGAAAATTACTAAAATAACAAGCTTTGTTTTAGCAAACCTTTTCTGATGGATACAAAGTCTAAGTCTATGCTTATCATAATTTAGTGAATACAGTGCCCAACAATTTGCCAGAATACCACAACGTTTACTAGGAATAGAGCAAAATATCTTTAAACTTCTTTGCTCAATAATTTTGAGCAAAGGCAAGAGTAATGGTGGTGGGGGCAATTTAATGAGAGACAATGCAGTTGATAGGCAGCATTCCTTACTTGTACATACAGCCCAGCAGTGATTTATAAAATGTGCTCCTGATTCTGGTACCTATGTCTGTACGTCTCTCATTCAGGTCGAGGCTCAGCCAGTTACTGGTGTACAAAGTACAACCAGGATGAATAAGAGCGCTGTGCTTAGCGATAGTCTGCAACTGAAGTCACTTTTAGGGAGTGACACCAAATCAATGAAAAAATAAATAAACAAACTACTGTTTCCTGCTTCTGCACACCACCACCTTGTCAGTATGAAAGCCAGTTTTCCTCTCACTAACTGTGAGCAGGGAAGGAAACGTCCCCAGTTTCAGAAGTTAAAATTTACAGTATTGACAAAATGGACATTTTCTTTCCCATTCACTGCTAATACGGGAAACGGGACACAAGATCCATGACTATGTCATTCAAGCCAGGACAGGTGGCAAAGTTGTTCACAAAGTTGATAATCATTTGTTTTCTGAGCAAAGGCTTACTCTTATTTTCTTCAATTTCTATATCAGGAAACTTTGTTTAGCATCCAACTCCTTACTGGTATGGTAGTTTCCTGTTCAGCAGTTTTTAATTTCTGACTAGTATGCATAGTGAGTTTGGTGCTTAGGATCCCGCACAACAGCCACCATTTTGGGTGCTTTCATTGATATGGCACACAGAAATCTTTTCATGCTACCTGCCCAGCATACTTTAGTCGCACTTTTATAGGAAACTTTAGAAGCACAAATAACCACACCTTAACAGACTAAGATAGATTCAACTCCTTGCCACCCTGTGGAGGCCAATAATTTGCAATTTTTTTTTTTTTTTTTTGGAAAGGAGTAAAGAAGTTCACTTTCAAGAACTTTGGCTCGCTGGAGAAGGCTTGCCAGGGCGATATTGTATACAATCAGATGTACTGCCATTGATTGTCTCTGGTCATTGAAGAATACACTGGAAGACATCATGTTCCCTGCCTTAGCTTCGGGTGTTCCAAATGGCTCTCCATTGTTGCACCATTGCCTGCTCATTTTATCCAGCCAAATCCGGGGCTGTACTTTATTATTTAAATAGCCAACTTTTAATTTTTTGAGTTACTTTAGATGCACTGCCATAAATGATCTTTACCTGTAACTTGTGAAGCAGCAACAGCTCCAAACCATTCTCACTGGTTTAGGTATCATTATCTGCATATTTTACTTTGTCACATGACACATCATGGGATTCTGCATGACCAATAGCAGTGCCAAGCTTCTCTGGTTTTGCACTCCACTTTGAGAACATTGGTTCCCATACTAGTTTTAATATTTTACCACTAGCAGACAAGTGCACCATTTTTTCACACTTTTACCAATGCACATAGTTTTGTCAGTTGTGACTCCCAAAGAAAGACACAAAAACAATTCAAGGGTAGAAAGGAATCCATTCAATGGCAATCATTTGAGATTTAAAGTTCATAATTATGCAGAACACATGTGAAAGACGTACTGCTAGCTTACTAAACTAACTTAAGAATTTTGAATGTAACAAATGACTGGCTTTATTTACTTACTGATTTATTTATCAGGTGTATGGAAGGTAAGTACGGGCAGGTAAGCAGTAAGAAGTGATTATATAAACAGGCACCTCTCAGTAAAGAGTGATGAAAATTGGTACTGTGTTATACTAAGTATTAAAGGTGATGAGAAACATACGAAACATATTATCTTTATATAATATGCATCTGGAAGACCTGTTGGTAACTGAGATAGCTGTACGTTTTGTTTGCAAATAAATAATTGCTATGCTTTTACAATATATCACAAACTAAAGAACCTTTATCTTGCTAACGTACTTCTCAACTTCTAAGTGCAAGAAATCTAGACATAGCCAAACATGACTGGGGATAAAAAGGCTCAAAATCAGGGGGCAGATTTCAGATATTACTCTTATACATTTAGAAAGTTGATAGAATAACAGAATTTACATTAGCATTCATTTTCTAAATGATTTTCCAGAAAACCACAAATTTTAAGAGGAACAGACCAAACATATGAGACAAAAATTTGAACATTCTGTAAAAATCTGGGCAGTTGAGAGGTATGTTTTTTAACCTTCTGTTAATAAAAAGAATGGCTTTTTTTACCTTGATAGCCTGCTGGTAGTGTAGAGCATTGTTTGAAACTTTTTCCATTTCAGCTTCCTTGTCTGAGATATCTGTTAATAGGAGCTGTGGGAAGAATGTGAAAGAGTATAAACCATTACAATGGATAAATGTTCATTCACTCACTTATTCATTCATTTAGTCATTCATTCATTTTCTGATAACCATTTTATCCAGTTTAGGATCATATGAGATATGGACCCTGTCATGATTTTCATTTGGCTGAAAGTATACATGTCTGCCCATCACAAGATGTGTATACACATTTGCAGATGCACACATGCAACCATGCATACACGCATGCACACACACTCATGCGACCACAGACACGCGCACACACACGCACACACGCGCGCACACATGCACACACACGCACACACACGCACACACACGCACACACGTGCACGCACACACGTGCACACACACATGCACACACACGCACACACACACCTACTGCCAACATAGAGTTTCACCAATTTCCTTATGTCATGTCTGTGGGATATGGAAAGAAAGTGGAGCATCTAGAAAAAAAAGCATACAGATACAGGCAGGAAATGCAGATTCCTCACAGAAAAAAGCACTCCAGCCAAGAGAGACAGTGAAGAATCAAATAATGTACACTTGCTTGTCATCTTCAGTATAACGTTTAAGAAGAGTGGTGGTACAGGGTCTCCTCTGCAACCCAATGCAGATTATTCATAAATGGTTTCATACCTTTTGATTCTTCAGTTTGGTATTAATTTGTTGGAGGGTGTCAGTCTCCCTAGGCTCATTGTTTGGCACAATGTCCAGCCATTTGTTCAGGTCATTAAAACCTTTGTTGTAGTTGTTATATGCAGTCATAGCCTTCTGCAGATGCTGGGACCTGTAGATTTTATACAAACAAGAAGAATATGCTTAGTAGAATCATAGCCACATGTAGCTTTATCTACAGTTATTGTGTTATTTTGTTAGATTCAGTATTTCTACAGATGTTCATTAACAATGTAAGCAGCTGTATTTAGTATAATTATTGTTATAGTAAGTAACCCTGCATGCAGCAAGCATCCTAGAATTCCTGTTTTTAAAACGTATACTCAAACTTGAAAACAAAAACAAAAAGCGATAGCGGAAAAACTGCTTGACACGAGCCTCTTATAAGAAATAAAACCTTTTAATGGCATTAAAATTGACATTAAAAGGTTTTATTTCTTATAAGAGGCTCGTGTCAAGCAGTTTTTCCGCTATCACTTTTTGTTTTTGCATCCTAGAGTTCCTCTCTTTACTAGACACCTGAATGAAGATGTCCTGCAACAATGTTATGAACACAAGCTCCTTATTGTATAATGCCTTTGCAAATCCCATAGTTCTGATTTATTGCAAGCCACAGAAAGTCTCATCATATTATACACAATGTCACACAATAAAAAATACCTTACTCATAGATGGGAGATTCTGTGTAGTACAGGCAAAGCTCTCAGGAGTGTGCCGCTGTATAATATCATTCCTTTGGTAGGTCAGAACATCAGAACACTTAGCTTAACTCATATCTTGACCCATAGCAATAGTGACACTGTTAAACAATAACACACAAACCCTGCCATATTTCACTACTTAAATAATATAATGGGTCACAAAAAAAAAAAACTTGTTTATTTATTTATTTAACATTTGTTGACCGGGAATGTCCGACTAGGTTCCACAGAGCCTGTTTTCAGTGGAGGCCTGGGGAGAAATGCTCCAGATGCATGTCTTTGGAACTTGGGACTTGTAACATATTGCTCAAAATATTTTACGTGACCATGAACAAATTCTGCAAAAGCTTGTAAAGAGTTAAAGGATTGGATAGTTGCCTGTATGTAAACCAGATTAATTTATTCATGCTTATATATTTCTTAAGATTAATTTTGAATGAAATAATGCATTCTATTATGTTTGCAGTAGTGGGATTTAACCCACATCTTTTGTGGATAAATTCGGCTGTTTCAGGTTATGCCATAGTACAAGTAGGAAAATGACATAACAAGTGCCTTGTCAAACTTATCTGTAAAAATCACACACACTGCATATTTAGCTTTTCCTGTGTTACTGTGTAATTCTGAATGTTTTCATCTGTCGACTTCTTTCATGCCAACTTTTAACTTTTGCTACCCACCACGATGATTCTTATGTAGCATAAAATTCTAGGTAACAAATAATGAATGCAGGTATACCAAATGATACACAGAACATGTGCAATGCATATATACTTTTTTCCTTCTTGTATTACTATTATAGAATATGATTGTTCCACAGTTAATTAATTCTGCTAAGCAGTCACATAATTGTATTAAGTTTTTTTTCTAAATTCCTCTTGACAACAATGCTGTACTCAGACTGAATATTATTTACACCTGGACATATGATTAAGACTGCTCTCATTTACATGACATTACAGTCATACCTCCATCTCTAGTTGCTTGCTTCTCCAAGTTTGGATGCTTAATTGTGCAATATGTACTCTTAATGGCTATTTGTATGTATTCAGTGATGTTAAATGAGTCATGCCATTTGTTATTTTGCACAGAGATGCAAACAAGCAGAACATGGTCTTAACAAGTTGCTAAAGGCTTGAGCTCAGATATTAATTTAAATAGCAATATTTTTCTGGAAAGAAATGATTTCATTTGGCTTTTATGGCACTTACAAAAATATTCTCCTTCAAAAGGTGAAGTGTGGATTAAATGTGGTAGGAATGTGCTACATATGTGAATGAAGCAATGTTACAACCACACCTCTTTGTATCCCACTGCTTTTAATAGGCAATCAATTCCATATCACAATTAACGAACCTTGCTTGATAGCCTAGTGCTGTCAAAAACTGCAGCATGTTCTGATCTGCACTTTACCAAGCATCTTTGTGCTATATGCATTGTAAGACAATGCTTCCACAAACAGAATTGGTAGCTGATATATTTTAAAAGCAATAGTTATTTCAAGTGGTAATCTTTGAAATGCACATATGCAAGTACCATCATTTTACAGCATAATGCAGACGGGGGGGGGGGGGGGGGTATGCAGCCACAGTCCATATTTCAAAGAGATCTTTTAAGTGAAAGTATTTCAGATATTTTTTTCCAGATTTTCCCAGAATGTTCAGATTTTTGGCACATATTTTAGTTCTGTTCCTCATAAACTTTGTGGTTTTCTGGCAAATCACTGCGATGATCTAAGGACTAAAGTCACTGCATAATGACAAACATTTGAGCTTCAGACTTCAAATCCTTCAGAAAATGTATGTTAAAACAAACCCTGTTACTCTAACAGCTTTCTAAGTTTATAAGAGCAATATTTAAAATGTGTCCCTGTTTTTGGGCCTTAGTTCCCCCCATTTTGTTGGGCTTTGTCCAGATTTCCTGCACTAAGAGATTGAGAGGTATGTGCAGGATTCTTTCCAGTCTGTGTTTTTTCTTCACCTTTTCTAGTTGATTTTCTTTCAGGCTCTCTAATTTTCATCTTTGCTGGTATCCAGACAGTATACTTACAAGCCAGTAACTGAATTTTACTCAAGCTGGCAAAATTACTAGCTGTTATTTCTCAGTTTCTTTTTTCTGACTGTGAGAGGTTAAATTAAGCTGTTGATCAGTGTGCAGCCATATTGGAAGTTCTGGAGATTCAGTTTTTAGGTCCAGCTATAGGCATAAAAGTAAACTTAAAAAGACCCAAATAACAGTGACAGCTTTAGCAGGCATGAAACTATGAAACTGTGTCAATCAAATTCATAATCTTCTTAAGGTTAAGACAAAGCATACTGATTTCATTATAAATGTTGATAAAATTATTTAAATATGACACCACTAATGAAGAATTCCATGTTCTCATTTGTCAAGGAGTTAAAATGGCTGTTGGTAGTATTGGTATTTACTGAGATTTTCCCTTCTCTCTGGTGGCATGACTATATGTTTACCAAAGCCCATACGTTCAATATTTGGCTGAGACAAATATGTTCATTTTATAACACCTGCCTAATTACTGACTGGGCAGACTGTGTTTCAGATGCATGATTGAATGCAAGAGACTTATTTCATTTAACGACTAGGGAGCCGTTTTTGTTTTAGGTAAAATCACAGAACATCTGGAAACGTTTTAGTTCTATAAAACACACACAACTAATGTTGGAACAATTAGATCTAACTTGTCAGTGAAATGCTTCTTTAGTAATGCACACAGCTTAAATAATAAACAAATGATCTATTATAATAGAATTTACATATATTATATTAGTTATAAGATATATTTTATTATATATTTGCAATAGTAGAGACATTGTATTCAAGAGAAATAATATTCTAAAATGTTATGAAATATAAATGCCTTAGAGAAAACAAAAGGAGAGGGGGTGTATTAATATTTATTTATACCTCACTGGTATCTAGTGTTGTTAAAATGGATAACCTATTAGAATGCAACTTAAGAAAACACATTAGAATGCACTGCTGAACACATACAAGGTCCCATAATTATATAAACCACTTAGAGTTGTTCTGTGTTACCATAGCCCATGGGGTACACTGAACACCGTTTTACTTGGGGACTTTAATTATCCTGATATTGACTGGAATAACTCAACAGCAGAAAAGGCTCATTCTAAGGAATTTATTAGTATTTTAGATTAACATAATTTTGAACAACTAGTAAATGAGAACACTCACAATAATAAACATCTAGATGTTATTGTTAGTAATATTACAAAAATCATCAAAAATGTTTCTACTAAAGAAATGTCCCAAAAGCCTTAATAAGAAAAAATTAAACCCAATTAGTAAAGACTTGAAGATCAAAATAAGATACGAAAAGGAAGTGTATGAGAGGAAACTAGCATTTGATCAAGTTAATAAAATATTAAAATATATAAGTAAAATTACAAGAACTAAGAATGATGTGAACATTATTCTTTTAAACAATATTGTAATTATTGACACTATAAACATTATAAACAATATTGTAATTATTGACACTATAAACATTATAACAAATTCAGTAAGTTCTTTTTACAGTCTTGTATTGATACTAATACTAACAACTTGGTATATTTTACAACTTTAGGTGATGGCTTTCCATATATATCAATAGATGTAATTACTGAGGCAACTAATCATACTAAGAAAACATCTTCTAAGGGGCATTGATAGTTACACAATCTAAAAGAAAGTATTATTCCTCTAATAAAGAACATTTTGAACAATCTTTAACACTCAGGCAAAATGCCAGGCACATGGAAAATATCTCACCTAACACCATACACAAAAAGCTATGTAGGGACAAGTTTAAAATTTATAGACGAATCTGTTTAACTTCAATTCTTGGAAAGTGCTTTGAAAGGTATCTTATTGATTTAATGGACAATAGCAATGTAATGGCTGATCCTGAATTACACAAGGATGACTTTACCAAGGGCAGATCAACTTAAACTAACATTGTTGAATTCTGTAATCAAATATCTATGGCCTTGGATTTGGTCTGTTAACTGGAATAATTTACTTGGATCTAGGCAAAGCAGTTGATTCCCTATCCTTTCAGACAATCCACTCTGCATAATGTAAGCCGAAGATTAACCCCCTGTGTTACATGGTGGGTCACAGAATGGCTGACCTGTAGAACACAAGCTGCGGTGATAAATGATAAGAGATAAGAATAGTTACCCATCAACCTAGGAGTCCCGCAGGGATCTGTATTATGGCCTATGTTATTTAATATCATATTTGCTACTATTCATAAGAGCACTGCTGGGTTAGAATTTCTAGACAACAGTAAAATAGGTTTTATTATAATGAATGATAGTGATTTTGACATTATAAATTCTTACATTTCTGATAAAATAATAATTTGGACAGAATCAATTACACTAAAATTTAATGCTGAAAAATGCAATATTATTAAAAAAAAGTCTTATTAGACCAATATGGATGTCATTAAATCTACTGAAAGAAGTTCATTGTTATAAAGACTTGGGTCTTACACTATCAGATAAAATCTCTTTTGGAAAGCAGGACATTTTAATAACTTCTCTGACACTAAAATGACTAAGTATCATTATTAGAAACTTTATAATAAGAGAGGTCTCCTGCTTAACAACTATCTATATATACGATTTTTGAATATAACAATATGTTTTGTGCTTATAACAAAAACAAACTGAATAAAAGTGAATCTGCACAAAGAAAATTTACTAGATGGCTTTTTATCCTAACAGCATCACATACATCAAACAGTGTAAATTTATGAATATCTATACTTTGAAACATAGATTTACTAGGGGTAAACTTACTTGTTGCTGATAAGGTATTAAATGATGAACAGAATTGTTGAGAGCCCAAGTATTCAGAGCAAAGTGTTCAACTAAATAAGTCCAGTTCCAAATCCTCCTACAGAAAATCATGTGTTGGAATTTTGGTTTATCCTGATGCATACTCCCTATATATGGACAGACTGGATCAAAGGTACTGGTGTTCCGACCCACAGGTGACCTTTGATTGAGTAATCCTGCACTTAGTATCACTATTGTATAGTTTAATATGCCTACATTTAGAACAAACTTGAGATATGCATTTCAAACATTAAGAACTCCTACTTTATGGAATAAATGATAATTTACCATCAGGAAATATGAAAGTATGATTATGTTCAAACAGGATCTTGATAAATGGGTTGATGACAGAGTATAAGACATGGAACTACAGGAACCATCACTCCTTGATGGTCTTTGGACCTGAATGCTGTTAAAAGCTTATGAACTTATTTCAAGCAATGGATCACTCTGCACTTAGAAGAAGAAGAAGATGGGAGAATTTGTAGCAAAGGTACACTTGTGAAAGTACTTTGCTAACTATCATATCTGTATGTAATGTAAATGATAAGGCTGGATCAAGTATATAGCCATTGCCACCAACCCCCCTTTTCCCCTTTTTATGGGGTCTATATTAGATATTCGACTGCTTAAAAGTTCGAATCACTAAAGAGCGAACTTTAGTGATTGACATTTCAAAAGTTTGAATATACATAAAAATTAAAAAAAAAAAATAAGAAATAGAAAAACTAAAGGGTGTAATATGGGGGCAAGCCCCCTGCACCCTCCACACTACTTAAATATATCAACTCCAAGATCACGCTACAGTGTAGGAAATAGGAAATGTTCCATTTCCGCACTGTAGCACACTGAAGTGCGATCTCAGAGTTGGTATATTTCAGTAGCAGGGGTGTGGGGGGTACAGGGGGGCTTGCCCTCCCCCTGCTTAAACCCTTTAATTTTTCTTTTTTTTTTAAATACTCTTTTTCTAGATATTCGAACTTGTAAAAGTTCGATCACTAAAGTTTGATCTTTAGTGATTCAAACTTTTAAGAGTTCGATTATCTGATATAGACCCTTTTTATGTAGGGTCAGGTTCATAGGTTCATAGGTAGGTAATGGCTCCCAGTTTGCAGTCATCTGCGAACTTTGTTAGCCAGAGTCTCTTAGTATTGTTCTGTACTTCAGAGAAGTAGATGCCAAACAAGAGCGGTCCCAGGACTGAACCCTGAGGTACTCCACTTGTCACTTGTCTAGAGCTGGATTTGGAGTCAGCTACTTTTACAGTCTGGGTTCTGTCAGTAAGCCAATTGGCAACCCATCGAGTGACATAGGGATTTATGCCCAGCTTAGTAAGTTTATCTATGATTCCAGAGTAGGGGATGGTGTCAAAGGCCTTGGAGAGGTCCAGATAGGCTGTGTGGACCGCCTTACCCTTGTCCACAGCTCCGGAGACTGATGTGAAGAAGTCAATCAGGTTCAGGAGACAAGATCGCCCCTTCACTAACCCAAACTGGGTGGGGTCCATTGTTTGAAGGTTGCCAATGTCTTTGTTTATAAGTTCCATCATAATGCGTTCCATGCCCTTGCAGATCAGGCTCGTCAGACTGATGGCACGGTAGTGTCCGGGATCCAGTGTGGATCCCCCCTTGTGGAGTGGGATAACTGTAGCTGTGCGCCACTCAGTGGGCACAAAGCCTGAGGTGAGGCTATGATTATACATGACACTTAGGTGAGGTGCCAGTTCATTTTGTAGTTCATGTAGTACACAGCCCGGGATGTCATCTGGTCCCATGGATGCTGTATTCTTAGCTTTGGAGAGTGCGATTTCTACCTGTGTGGCTGTGATTACCAGAATTTGGCAATCTGTTGGTATTGAGATGGGCCCTTTAGGGGTTGAGAGGGGGGCGAAGTTAGCACTAAATCAATCTGCCAGGATATTGGCAATATCCTTGGGATCAGTATATTTAATGCCATTCTATTGTAGCTCAAAACAGATCTGTGCATTGCCATTTAGATTCTTGACATAACTATAGAATGCCTTGTGGTTGTCTTTGGAATCTTTGGCAATTTTATTTTTGTAACTAGCTTTGGAGGATTTTATGAGGGATCTCAGCTTCTTACTGAGGCTGGTAAGGGAGTTTTTTGCAACCTGGGTTTTCCTCTTTTCTGCAACAGTTTCTTCCTTCTGTTGTATAGTTTGTTTATGGCAGGGGACCACCAGATTTGGTTCCTTTTTTTGGATGAGAGCATCTTGGTTCTATTTGGGATGCCACGATTCATGCATGAGTGGATATGTTCGTACAGTGCCGTAGTGTAGGATTCAGCAGTCGAACTTTCATCTCCCGTCTGCATGGGTGCCATGAAGTTTGCCACTTCTGACTTAAGTAGCATGAAGTTGGCTTTGGAGAAGTTTTTTTATGAAGGTTTCCTTACTGGGGGGTGGGGTGGGATGTGGATGTCAAGGGTGATTTGCTTATGGTCAAACCTGACCAATAAGGGGGTGACCACTGGTGTGGAGCATCTAGCTCCCATGTTGGTAATGACCAGGTCTAGGATATTGGAGCCCATGGTGGGCAATGGATTAGTTGATTCAGGGCATTGGAATTTATGAATTCCAAGAACCGTTGGCAAAAGATGTTGGTACCTGAGTAGTTTTCCCAGTTAATGGCAGGGTAGTTGAAATCACCCAGTATTAGAGTGATTGGTTGTATCTTAATATTTTCCAGTATGTTTAGAAAGGTGTAGTGAGAAGCTTGGGGCATGGTGGGGGATCTGTAGCAAGCTACAATTTGGATTGCAGTCTTACCTAGTGTTAGTTGCACCTGGAAAATTTCAGATGCATTGTGTTGGGCAACTAGCCTGGAGGTGTGAATATTCTTGGTGAATATGGACCCTCCTCCACCTTTAGTGTTTCGGTCTTGGTTTGGTGGCCGAAAAGTGTGGTAAGAGTTGTAGTCTGGTATTGCAGGGGTGTTCTTTGGAGTCTTAAACCAGGTTTCAATTGCTGCACAGATATCAATGTTCTCCATTTTTAGGAGTGCCTCGAGAGAGTGCATTTTGAGGTTTAGACTTCTAGCATGGAGTAGCATTACCTTCAGATTTTGCATGCTTGTATCTGTTATGGTGGTGGTTTTGTTCTTTGAACCTTGCCTAAAAAAGGCACTATAGGGGTGGTAAGAGCTCTAGCCAGTAACCTGAATCCCAGGGGCGACAGGTGCAGACCATCTCTGGCAAAGCATCGTGGTTTGTCGATCATGTCGTCCCAGGCAGACAGATACTGGATCCCCTTTCAATGACACCAGAAGCTTAGCCAATTGTTGAAGTGAATCATTTTGTCCTTATACTATGGTATCATTTTGGGCAAAGGCAGGATGCTACTCAGGGCTAGGGTCATACCTGCCTGGCCCACATGTTCCAAGAGCTCTTCCATGTCTCTTTTCATGTAGTCCAGGGAGGTATGTCTCAAGTCATTCACTCCAACATGGACAATGACAGAGTCGTATTTGTACTTGTTGTGGAGTGACTTGAGTGCATGCGTTATGTGGTGGATCCTGGCACATGACAGGCAGCTGACTGTAATTTTCTCCTTGCTCAGCCTGGTGAGTGGGACATCAGTGTGCCTGACTATAGAGTCAACTATGACTAAAGTGTTGGGTATGTTGTCTTGCCTTAGGGGCTGTTGTTGGGTGGCACACTGGTTTTGTGAGCTATGTGTCACTTTGGTTATGACTGGTGTTTGTTTGAGTTTCAGCTTCGGAGGTCCTTGTTGCTTGGGCAGGTTAATGTTAAGGGCCTCTGCATATGTGGGTTTAGTGTTGCTATGGGTGGGTGTTGATGGTGTGGGTTTTGAAGGGCTATGTGCTGCTTGAGGTGTAGGGCAGGTGTTAACCTTCTCCCCTTGACTGTCTAGCACAATCTTGGCTGGAGAGAGCTTTGCTTTCAGTTTGGCTATGTAAGTGCATCTCTCACAGGTTGTAGTGTTGGGTGGTAGGAGGAGAGGGTTGTCTGTGTACATGAGGCAGTTGCTGCATTGCCCCAATATGCCCAGATTTACCAAATGGACAGGTGAAATCACTGGAAGCTGACCCTTGGACATGCCTATTTAGGTGCTTTTTCTGTACAGTACAAGAGCTGTTTTCCCTTACCTTTGCAAGGTACTTTGCAATTATAGGCTGTTTAGTGCCTACAATTAATTTCTCCTTATTAACAAGGAGAGTTGTGTGCTTGTATCAGTTTAAGGCTTCCTAGTGCTTTGCAGCAGGTTCTAGGGCAAGTGCTAGTCACAGGGGTTCAGATTTTAGTGCTACTACTGAGAAACCAGCTAGTTCTAAGGGAAAATTTGAAAAGCAGACTTTCTGGCACCTGGAATAATTTAACTGTAGCCCCGCGGTACTGCATGATGTGAAAAATGTGCAAACACAAGCGTGTTTAAGCCAGAAAGTTGGAAGGGGTAGAAATCAGCCCAAATTGTCTAATACAATTACAATTTCAGAGCTAACCACTCTTCTAGTGTTAGATAGGCAGTACAATGTTCACCACTCCCACTGGTAAGCAGTAGGACTTCCCTCTACCACAGCAAGGTCTAGATTGCTTTGAGCACAGAAAATAAAGTCCTGAAACCAGCAAAGCCTTTGAACTGGACTATACTAGCTAGGAAAGGTGGGAAACGAGCAAACAAGATAGTATTTTTTTTTTTTGTTAAAACAGGCTAAACAATGCAATAATACAGTAAATAAACACAGAAAAGGCTAACACACTTGAGTGTGTAGCCCTAAACAGTAAATGAAATTAGAACTCTACAAAATTAGCAATTTAAAACTTTTTAAATGAAGCAAGGCAAGTGCACAACTGAAAAACAATTTAAGAGGCAGTAATACAGTAGAATAAATAGCTAGTCTACATATTCAGAAAAGTCTATATACACAGAAAAGCAGAAAAGCTAAAACACACTAAAACAATTCACAAGCAGTGCAACCTAGAGCACTTGAGTTGTGGCAATATTAAGGCAAATACAGTTTTAATAAATGCACTAAAATATACTCTGTATTTCCAAAATGTTTGAGAAGCACAGTCAGAACACAAGGAGATTCAGGCACTCACTCTTAAATGTCTGATATTCACACATATCCACACTCTTGGAAAAAACTGACACAGATGTACCTGCTGTGTTTCTTTGCCCAAATTACAAGGTAATGGATGCCACCAGTCGAATACAACAATACACTTCAAAAGGGGTGTTCACCTATATTGGGTAAAATGGATATTGAAACAAATGGTAGCATGTATCCCAAGCAGTAAGGCTTTTTGGAGTGACCCTGGTGTTATCATAGTAAGCATAAATACTCTCACATTATTAAAAATATTCACTAAATAACCAGCCACAATGAGAGGTAGTAAAACATTTAATAATAAATACAAGGATTTAAAAATGTAGATACTGAATAACTGGTTCCAATAAACAACAGACCTTCACACACCGGAAATATGAAAATAATACTGTAGGATAGATCTTACATTGATTTTAGAAAACCTCTAACTAACTAGCTGTAGTTCCCTGACTACCTGAAGTTTAACTGTCCCTATCTAATCTAAATAACTCAGAAAGGCAAGATTATACTCTTACTTCTGTAAGGCAAGATGAGGAATTATGTCCACACTCCAGGCTGTTGTCTGTCCTCAACAACTGGAACAACTACTCTGGAAATAACTGGACTACTACTACTGAACAGCTCTGGAAAACAACTTGAACAAATGACTCAGAACCTGCTTTTTTAGCAGATTTTTTTAAGTAACAGGAAGCTGCTATGAGAATTCTAGTCTCTCATAACAGACTTTCAAAAGTAAGCAAACAGCTGCAGTGAAGATTCTATTCTCCCATCTCTGGCACACAATGACATCTCATCTTGGACAGCTGACCCTGGCATAACATACATTCCAAATTCTCCTTAAAAAAACTTGTACATTTGGTCAGCCAGAAGAACACTGTCTGACATTCAAGCATCTTGCAGAAATCAGACTGATAATCAAAAGACAAACATATTTACAAAATTATAGCTAGTCATGCTGGCATATGTAACACAGGGTAATTTATAATTATTTACAAAGCTTCAGACAGTCATGCTAGCACAGATAACAATATCTAATATCCTCTCAAGCTGCATGTGCTGTGAGACTCTTGCTGGTGAGTGCATTGGAACTTGAGGTATTATTATCTACTAGCTTTTACTGTAAATTTGATTTTGGAAACTCATCCCAGTCTCATCTCATCTGCTTATTCTACTGGACACTAAAAGATCTAACTGGGAAGGCTCTCCTCTTAGACTCTGTAAGCCTGAGTTAGCCAGTGTATCATATCATCCCACTCACTTAGTGCACACTGCAATATTCAGAGTGTTAATCTCTTTTTCCATCTTACTTTTAAAATCTGTAACAGCTGGGACTAGGCTATCAGAAACTGGAGAGGCTAGGAACTGGTTCCCAGGAATCATCTTGGGAATAGTGCTTCTGTTTTCCCTCCTGCTAAGAGAAGGCTTGAGGGGCATTATTTCCTAGCCTTGGTAGAGATTACCAGTCATGGGAAAACCTGAAAATTGCTTCTTAGGAGCCAGCTTGGTATTAATGCTACTTCTTTGCTTTTGCTGAGAGAAGGAGCTCAGGTTCATAGGTTCATAGGTTCATACTAGGCTATCTACCCAAGGGCATTTATAAGCCTAGCCCAGAGTTTTGTGGCTTTCGCCACCCCTTTAGTTTGAAGGAAACTATGCCCATTATTTTGCTGTGCCTCTGTCAAGCAGTGACACTGAGGTAATCCCTGGGGTATATCTGCGATCTCCCATCCATTGGTCAAGATTTCTTTTGAACAAGGCCAGCGAGGTGCTCTGCCTCACATGTACCGGGATTTTGTTCCACAGCATAGGGAGTCTCTGGGTGATGAATCTGTCCCTCCAGCACGTCCTATTAATAACCGTGTCAAGGTTTAAGTCTCCTGCCCTTGTAGTTCTGAGGGATCTAGATTTTTTGAGGTGAAGCATGTTCATCAAATCTGGGTTTGACATGGCCTTGTATGTCAGGCACAGGTCACCTCTGAGCAAGCGGTAAGCGACTGAATAGAGCTGGAGTTCTTTCAGTCGGGCAGCATAAGACATATTTTTGAGACCCTTTATCCTTTTGGTGAGGAACGTTTGGGGCCTTTCCAGTTGATGCAGGTGTCGGGTCAGATACATTCCGAATGGGGCATTGTACTCAATCATTGATCTGATGAGTGATGAGTACAGGGGGACGATGACCTCCCTTGATCTAGATGTGAATCCCTTCATGATCTGGTGGGCAATGTAGAAGGTCTTCCTAACTACTTTAGCAATGTGAGTGTCAAACGAAAGGTTACTGTCAACCTGGGTCCCCAGATCCCTGATAACCTCTTCTGTGCTCAGTGGATTGCCACCTATATGGTAGCTAGGGGTAACCTTGTTTTTCCCGAAGGGTATGACTATGCATTTCTTGGCGTTTAACTTTAGGCCATGGATCTGGCACCAGTTATCCGTTTCTGTGAGACCCTTCTGAAGGATATCTGTGTCAGATGTGTTCTCGACTATGGCGCCCAGTTTGCAGTCATCTGCAAACTTTGTCAGCCATAACCCTCCTGTGTTTGCTTGTACTTCTGAAAAGTAGATGCCGAACAAGAGTGGGCCCAGGACTGAGCCCTGTGGGACACCACTTGTGACAGGCTTTGAGTCTGACATGGCGCCAGCAACTCTAACCCTGTGGGTTCTGTCACTTAGCCAGTTTGCAACCCATCTTGTGATGTATGGGTTTACATTTACGCTGATGAGTTTTTCAATGATACCTGAGTGGGGTATTGTGTCGAAAGCCTTTGCCAGGTCGAGGTAGGCTGTATGGACTGCCTTTCCCTCATCAATGGCCTTGGTGACTGTTTTGAAAAAGTCAACCAAGTTTAAAAGGCATGATCTGCCTTTGACAAAGCCAAACTGGGTTGGATCCAAAGTCTGCAAGTTCCCTATGTCTTTATTTATGAGTTCCATTATGATACTCTCCATAGCTTTGCAGATCAGGCTTGTCAAGCTGATGGGACGGTAATTTCCAGGGTCGGTGGAGGCACTGCCTTTGTGAAGTGGGACCACAGTTGCCGTGTGCCACTCCTTGGGTACGTATCCTGAGGTGAGGCTAAGATTAAACAGCTGTCCTAACTGCGGGTTTAATTCCTCATTGAGTTCGTGGAGCACACAGCTGGGGACACCATCCGGTCCCATGGATGCTGTGTTTTTCAGGATCATTGATTCCTAGCTGCATGCAGCTGTGTTGAGACCAGCACTGACTGAGCAGTGTGCACAGGATTTCACTGAGTGGTCTAGCTGCAGCTTTATTAAGAACCTGTTCAGGGCCTCTGTCAGTTTTGCTTTCTGTTACATCCAGCTGCTGTCGTTTCTTCCAGGGTATCTTCCAAGAGAAGACTCTAACAAGTGTACCAAATGTTTCAACCTCTGGGTTAATACTTCTTCTCAAGTAGCAGCTTGAGATTAATGCTACTGTTCTGATTCTGATGAGAAGGAACTCAGGATCATTGATTCCTAGCTGTATGCAGCTGTGTTGAGACCAGCACTGTTTCCACTACCAGACAAATAGGACCTCCAATAATCAACTGCAAAACTCATAGGCAGCATGCTCCTTCAGCTCACATTAGTAAGCACCTGAACCCATGGATCTGCACTTTCCCACCATCTCTGTAGCCAGCTGGGCATCCTGAAACAATATAGTAATTGTTTCATGTTTCATGATAACCACCTACTACTTAAACAGGCTGACGTAGGGTGTGAGCGATGCAGTCATTTAATGCTATTGGAGGCAAAACTCTCACATGCAGACACTAGTGACAATAAGTAGGTTGTCAGTACCACACAACACCACAGCAAACCTATCACACACATTATACCCAACACATAGACCTACAATTTGCTGAGGCTCTTAAAAGTAAGCTATCTAAACTTCAGAGACTTCCTAAATGTAACCTAAGAAACAAGTACCCGCAGCAGTCTCACAAATGCACAACACAGGCAGCATCCATGTTGAAACATATGTCAAAGAGGCACAGTGTCTCAGTACAAAAGCTCATAAGGCAAGTCTCTATGGAATTCTGCATTCTAGTTCTAGATTACTCTGTTGTGAGACACACTGATGCACCACTCACCAAACTATGTGGGGAGAATGTCACGATCAGTTGCTTATCAGGTGGCAGGATTTACCACATTACACATGCACTCAAATCCTTTCACTACACATGTGACTCAGTCATAAAACCCATGGGTGTAAATGACTTGAGATGTACCTCCCTGAACTGTATGAAGAGAGACATGATGGAGTTCCTGGAATATATGTCCAAGGCAGGAATTAACCTCTAGTCTTGATCGACATTTTATCATCATCAAGAATGATGCAGCAATATGAACCAAAGGTTATTGGCTTCAACAATTGCCTTAGCTTCTGTTGTCATTCAAAAGGGGTCCAATATGTAACAGCGTAGAAGTAGATGGTAGACAGTCCTAAATGCTTTGCAAGCAATGGCCTGCACCTATTCCAGCATGGCTTAGGTATATTGGCTAAAACTTTTCCATCCCCATAGTGCCTTTTTAGACAACATCAGTCTTCAAAGATTTCAACATAACAAAACAGAATCCACAAAATGTTAAGGTATTGCTACTCAGAGCTAGGATCCTTAACAAAAAACTCTACTCCTTACAAACACTCTTGACCCTAGATAGCACAGATATAAGCATTGTTATAGAGACATGATACTACTGCACACACACACACACACACACACACACACACACACACACACACACACACACACCATCCTCCCCACACACAAACACAAGCACTACATAAAAGCAGGGGGCAAGCCCCCCTGGACCCCCCACCCCCCTACTTAAATATTCTAACTCTGAGGTCGCACTACACACAAACACACACACAACACCACCACACAAGTTACATTCTGCTCACACACACACTTCACAGTAACAAAACACACTAACACACACCACAGCCCCTACCCAAAACCCTTAACACACACACACACACACACACACACACACACACACACACACACACACACACACACACACACACTTACCTAAATCCATAATCACAGCGGAACCTTGGAAGCCCTAAATTCAAAACCTCCGGTATTCGAGGCTTTGAATGTCGCGCTTCTGCGCTTTCACTCTTTTCAGGATTCCACTTTATGGGCTCGAAGTACTGAATTTTGAAATTTCAGTATTTTGAGCTTCTAAAGTGAATCCATTACAACATATAGTAGGACAACAATGTGAGGAAGATTATTTCC
The DNA here is from genome assembly GCF_019279795.1 of Protopterus annectens. Lineage (NCBI taxonomy): Eukaryota > Metazoa > Chordata > Ceratodontiformes > Protopteridae > Protopterus > Protopterus annectens. The sequence goes on from NC_056746.1 coordinate 21,023,776, forward strand.
TGGAACAGGGATGTCTTAGGAGTTATGCCAGAGATCAGACATCTGCTCGGCAATGAATGAGTTTTGCATATAGAAATTGTCAGAATCTAAAAAGGAGACTATGTTACAGAGATTTGAAGTTCAATAATGACTACAGAGCAGTGAGCAAGAAATATGATACATATCCTTGTTATAACTGTAGTTGTTGTAAACCTATTGCTATTAGCAACACTTTTATACACCCTAAAACCCAAAAAGAGTATTTTACTTGCTATACCGCATGCAGTACTATAAATATAGTGTATCTACAGACCTGCATGAAATGTCCTGCTTTTTATGTTAGCAAATGCACTTGTAGGTTAGAAGATCGTATTATTGAACATAGATCTGAAATACGTAGAAATGTTCTGTCTAACGCACTAACAAAGCATATCACTGAATTTGGTCAAGACCATGAGTTTAAATTTAAAGTCATGGATGTTGTATATAAAAATATTAGAGGTGGTGATATCAACAACATGTTAGGGACTAGTGAATATAACTGGATTTTGAGATTACAAGCAGATTCTGAACCGGGGTGAATACTGCAGTTAGCATAAAACCTATTCTTGTAAAAAAACAAAAAACAAAAAATAAATGAAATACCATTGATTTTGTATATATTGAATGTTTTATTAGGGTATTTGTATTTTTTATACTGTGATTTTACTTTAATCTTTACTTCAACTTGTTCTCATACTCAGGTTGTACTAATTAGTTTATTGAAAACATTTCTTGATTGGATGCTGTGTCACATGATTTAATCTAGAAAGCCTTATAAATGTGAGCCAACTGATTTTATTTTACTTGCACTGAAGAAGGGATGTTATCCGAAAGCTTTGCTTTTGATTTGCACTTTATTTAACGGTTTAAAACAGTTTAGCATTCTCCAAGTCTGAGCTTGTTGTTTTCTGTTTGTATCTGGTTACTTTGGACTGGGCTTACTACAATTGTGTCCATTTTTCTTAGAAGTATTCTGAGATCATACCTGGCAAAAGAGAACGTCCCCTTCCAAATTGATGACCCTGCTGCTTATGTGGAATGCTTTACTGCCAAATTCTATGCACATGTGAATCATTACACAGATCCATCTGTCCCACTCTGAAGTAAATACAATGCCAAATTCAAAAATAAACCCCTGTGGTAGAACCCAAGTTTAAACAGGCTCTATAATTAAAGAAATACCCCACTGCATGTAGAAAATAAATATAACTCTCTAGATCCAGATAAAAGCTCTTGTTAAACTTAGCCTGATCAAATCAACCAAAGCAAGTTATGAGTAAAATTGATAGTCAGACAAAGGGCAAGCACAAAGCCTTCTTTAAATATGTTAGAAACCTTAGAAACAATACCTAGCACTGTTCAGACCTAACAGTAAATAATGAAAAAAACAACCAAAATTCCACTTCAGCACACAAATGTATATTGCACACTTTATTCTGGTGCCTCGGCTTATAACCTTCTTAGGAATAATTTAATCAGTACAAAAGGCGATATGCCGAGGTACCAGAATAAAGTGTGCAATATATATTTGTAGGCTGAAGTGGAATTTTGGTTGTTTTTTTTAATTTGTTTTGGTTGTTTATTCTACATTGTTATTGTTCTGCTTTTGCCATTATGGAGGCTCCAGTTCCATTGGGGACTTCTGAAAGAGTCCTTTTTATGGACATTCTGTGAGAGAGGGAACTGAAACTATCCTCTAGGGATTCATGGCTTCTAACTGTCGATGATGGCCAGACTGAGAGATTTAACCACTTGGAGAAGTTAATGTTGAAGGAGGTTACTGTCTTCTATGACATTAAATTATTGGAGAAATATGTATTTGAATATTACCCCTAGGGGTTTGCAAACTGATCGCTTACCTGCTGGGGAATTTACAGAAGAAGAGGGTAATTTGCTGAATGAATGGAGACAAGCAGCCCTCAACTGTACCCTAACCTGGCTCCATATCTTAATCAAATGGAACTTTAGGACTGTTGACAAGCTGCGTAAGGAGATTATGGAAATGCAGGATGCCTTAATGCATGAAGTGTGTGAGGGTAAATACAAAGAAGTTATGAGTAATATCAAAGTCAAACTTCAACAAGTGGAGAATAATGTGTTAGAGCAGAAAAAGAAGAAACCGAATCGAGATTATCAGGGACTTTGATAATAATGTGGTATATTCCTGGCAGAGGCAAGGGCACTCCGGATGGTCGAAGCTCAGAAGTGCTTTACCCAGGGAAAGACCTGACTTTTTTGTATTATCGACGATACATTTTCTAGTAAAAAAAGCATGCTGTTTGAAGACATTCAGTTAGGGGAAGCTGTTAATATCTTAAAAAACTGTGTGAACCTAATTCAATCTCCCATGCAGGGACAACCACACTATACCAACAACAAAAGCTGTTAATATCGAAAAAAACTGTGTGAACCTAATTTAATCTCCCATGCAGGGACAACCATGGAATACCAACAACAAAAGCTGTTAATATCGAAAAAAACTGTGTGAACCTAATTCAATCTCCCATGCAGGGACAACCATGCAATACCAACAACAAAATCTGTTAATATCAAAAAAAAATGTGTGAACCTAATTCAATCTCCCATGCAGGGACAACCACGCAATACCAACAACAAAAGCTGTTAATATCGAAAAAAAACTGTGTGAACCTAATTCAATCTCCCATGCAGGGACAACCATGCAATACCAACAACAAAAGCTGTTAATATCGAAAAAAAAAAACTGTGTGAACCTAATTCAATCTCCCACGCAGGGACAACCACACTATACCAACAACAAAAGCTGTTAATATCGAAAAAAACTGTGTGAACCTAATTTAATCTCTCATGCAGGGACAACCATGGAATACCAACAACAAAAGCTGTTAATATCGAAAAAAACTGTGTGAACCTAATTCAATCTCCCATGCAGGAACGACCATGCAATATCAACAACAAAAAAGGCAGAGGGAGGTACAACAAGAAATAAGACGGCATGCCAGCTCAGTGGAGTTTCGGGTATGTTCTCCTACATCTGATGTGATGACTTTTGTTGGACAGATTTTTGAACAGTTACAAATTGTTAATCTTTCTGATATTTGCTTATCTGAGAATGTTAAAAACGTATTGTCAAAAGGAGTGAAATTTGTCCCAAACAGGATACTCTGTTTGGCAGATTTAATATTGGATGTGAAACATATTTGTCGGAAAGTGTATTTAAAAGTATTCTTTCAGGATAAAAGAAGTTGTAATAATCCGAACAATGAGAATGTTGATGATACATTGTTGGATATGAGTATGCATTAAAGTGATTTATTTTTTGAAGTGATGGGGGAAGGGGAAACAGATGTGGATGAATTGCAATCTTGTGAACAGTATGAAGGTTTTCGTACTGGATATGGTAGTTTATGTGTTCATATGTTGCCTCTTAGTAGTAGTTTTATGAAACCGAAAAATTATGTGCCTATTAACATGTTAGAAAGCACATTATGCAAGAAAGCTGAACATGAATTTTATGCTTTTTTGAATTTAGGGGCAGAATATAATTTAACAAAAGATGAATGGAATAATTTACAAGCATGTTCACAGCTGAATGAATATGTCTTTAAGGAGGTGGATAAGAGTGGAAACTGGGTTATTATGGACAACGCACAGTATAATAAAATGGTAAATGATTTGATCTGTGACAGTGATAATTATGTTGAGCTTGTCAATAACCCAGTTAAACAGTTTAATTCAGAGTAATGTATACTGCTGGAAAGAGGGGAAGGCTGGGTTTCCTGGGAAGTAAAGATGTGAAGAGGCTGTTTGTTAAAGAACCCTGGGATACAAAATTTTATGCTGTCCCCAAAATCCATAAGAATTTATCTAACCCCCCCAGCTAGGCCCATAATAGCAGGGATATGCTCTTATATGGAAAATGTGGGGAGATTTTTGGACTTTCAATTTAAGAATATTTTGTTGAAGGTCCCTTCCCATATTAAAAATACTAGTGATTTACGTGAGAGCCTGAAAATGCTAGACTGGCAGAAAGGATATTTTTGGGCTATGTTGATGTTAGTGCTTTGTGCACTAACATTGAGATGAGGTGGGGTTTGGAAGCAATGGGTAGGATAATTGGGGAAGGACCTCGTACCTCGTATTTACTGTCTTTGTTAGAATTCTGTCTGACCCATAATTATTTTAGATGGGAGAAGATTTTTTTTACAAAAACGAGGGACAGCAATGGGGGCTTCATATGCCCCCACTTATGCTGTCATTTATATGAGTGATTTCGAGAGGCAGTTTATGTATTGTAATGAATATTTTGTGAATATTGTGATTTTTTTACAAGAATTTTATTGAGGATTCGTTTTTTTTTGTATGTAGAGGTGAACAGAGTAGATTTTTGGAATTTATGGAACACATTAATCATACTAGTCATGGTTTAAGATTTACATACCATTTAAGTCCAGAAACCATGACATTTTTGGATGTAGAATTTTATTTAGGTAGTAACTACAGGGTTCATTTTATACCTATAGGAAATATACCTCTGTTAATAATTTTTTGCATGCAGATAGCATGCATCCACCTCATTTGATTAGATCCTTTACTATGGGGAATTTAGGAGAATTTACCATAATACATCTGATGTGATGTTAAGGGATATGTAATTGAATGAGGTTCAGAGTAGATTGGTTGTACATGGCTACTGTGAACCCATTTGGTTGGAATCTAGGAATTGAGTTCTGAAAAGTGGTAAGAGATCTCATAGAATAGACTATGGTGAATATAACAGGGACGTGAGACAACATAATCGGGAGGATCGATTGTTTTTTTGTGACAAAGTTCTCTCCATTTTCAAAGGTTTTGGAAAGAATTGTCAGAGAGTCGTGGTATATGGTATGTGATGACTTGATGGTAGGACATTTGTTTCCCAAACACATTACTTTTTCATATGGTAGATATAATAATCTGAAAGAAATGCTGGAATGGTGAAGGGGTGGTAGACAAACAGGGTGAAAGAGTAGGGACATATGTTTGTGGTAACTGTTCAGTTTGTCATAGGGTAAAAAATGTAAATGGATGGAAAATCAATGTTAGGATTTATAGAGCAAGGGAAGTTTTCAGTTGTAATTCCTTAGGGGTTGTTTATATAATTGATGTGGATGTCAAAATGTGAAGTGGTATACTGGACAAGCTAAGAGAAAGGTAAAGGTTCGAATAATGGAACATTTGGGAGACATCAGGAGACAAAATATAAATAGTCCTATAGTTAACCACTTTACTTCTACACATGGGGGGTCAGGGGACACTTTTTTTTTAGTGTATTGGCTCGACCATTTTTGGATGGGGGGTAGTTTCAGAGAAAAACTCAATATGTTGGAATGCAGAATGATTATTAATTATAGGACACTTCATCCCAGGGGAATGAACTTGGATAGTAATTTGACATTGTAGGAGTCATATTTTACTTTTGTATAAGAAAATGTATTGGTTTGTGTATTAAAAGTATGTAATGGAACGTTTTATAAATAACTTTATGATAAAAATGTTTAAAAATTGTATATGAATGTTAATTGAATGGTTGATTGAATAACTGATTGGGAGTGGTGGCATCTTTTGCATATAAATTGGGGCAGTTTGTATTGATTAAATTATTTTTAAAAAGGCGATGAGCCAAGGTACCAGAATAAAGTGTGCAATATACATTCGTGGGCTGAAGTGCAATTTTGGTTGTTTTTTTTTCATTTAGTTTTGGTTGGTGTTTATTCTAACAGCAAATAATATATATTTGGACCCAGAGAACATAGTCAATTTACTAATGGATAAATTTAGCTCTAACTTCAGCCCCCTCCCCTCCTACATTCCCAAATCTCATACCTACATCTATACTCCCCTCAAACCTCCCATGAACAAGTCCTCAAGACACTATCCGAGGCTGAAAACACTGCTTCTATGGGAGCAGATAACATACTGGGCTGCTAAGTGGCCACCCTGAAAGATGACCTGTCAATCCCCCTACAGAAACTAAACAATGTCAGTCTCCAAACAGGCTTTGTGGAGGATGACTGGAAGATTATAGATGTAATCCCCTTGCACAAAAGTGGGGATCAACACATCCAGGAAATTACAGACCCATACGTCTGACCAGCCTTTCCATAAGGATCATTATGGAATTAATAAATAATGACACAGTGTGGATTTGTTAAGGGCAGCTCCTGCCTACTTAATCAGTCTTTGGGACACTCCTGTTTGGCATTTAATTATCAAAGGTCAACACTACTGTTAAACATTTGTGGCTAACCAAGTTTGCAGATGACTGTACACATGGTGCTATCAAAAACTCCCTGGGTACATTTAGCTCCTCCAAGAGGGCCTTTCCCAAACCAATAGCTGCTGTCAAAACCATGGATTAAACCTAAATACCATGAAATGTATAATAGTATTCTTTATCAAGCAAGAACCAGTAGTTAGAGACCTGGGAACCTATATAGACAACAAGTCGTCCTTTGATCATGCTGTATCCACTATTGTAAGAAAGTGTTTTTTTCATTTCACAGCTTATTACTAAGGATATGGTGCTTAGTTCCAGGGATGTGATTTTTTTGGTAATCCCCAAGTGTAGTACCTCGCGGGCGGTTCTGCGCAGGTTAGGGTGTGTCCACAGTGACTGGCAGGTCATCGTACATCTGATTGACATATGTTACAAAAACACCTGTTGTTCAGTTGTCCAACGGCTGAAAACACCTTTTATTCAGCTGTCATTATTCAGTAAATGTTACAAAAACAAAAAGCATCCTGCGAGGTACTACACTGTTTGATTACCTTACCTTCTGATTACTTACCCCTAACCGGGAAAAGCCGAAAGACACAACACAACAAAAACTATGTTGAACCGTATTCCATGAAACAAATTGTGCTTCTTGCTTTTTGGCACACTTGCAGTTTCCCGACATTGTTTTGCTTTTACACTGAAAAATAAAACTACCTATTTGCTTTTGCCTCATACATTGAAAGTGCTGTATAAGAATAGTTCTTAGGCTGAATAGCGTGTTTGTTAATGCTGAATGCGTACCAGCCGGGTACTGTCAGAACACACTTTATACCTGTTTAGGGTTGCCACCGTTTCAAATGGCCAAAGTGGGACATTTTTGGTACAAACATCAGATTCTACTAGGAAATAATTCTGTCCTAAAATCTCAGGACATTTGCCATTTTTACAATTTTTTGTCAGGACACTACTGCCCAAAGAGTGACTGTCCCTCGCAAAGTGGGACAGGTGGTAACCCTATACCTGTTAAACTGGTCCCTTTTATTTAATAAATGCTGTATGGAAGTAGCGTTTTACTAATATGGCTCCATACACATGGAATCTGTTGTACTGAACACAATTAGAACAGTGATAGGCACATAGATATCTAATTTGGTTCCTGACTCCGCACAGTACTTGCCAGGGTTGCCTAGTGCCTCAGATACCTGCTTTTTACACTATCTGACCTTGTTTACTGACGCTGTTTATGTTTTTATTTTTACATAACAAACACTAACTTTTCACTAGCGTTTCAGTATCCTTGTCTCCTCTCATATCTCCTAGCAACCCGCAGATTTGTGCATTAAGTCAAAACTTCTTTTTTTTTGAAAGCGTTAACATAAGAGTTAGTTGGGAATGACAGCTTTTGCAACATGAAAATGGCAACCGAGTTAATAAACTCACAGGCCGTTCTACTCAGCACCCACAATGTACCCAGTAATTATGTTATAAGCTTGACTAATTATATTCAGAAGTAACATTCAGAAGTAAAGTTGAACAAAAACTGGAATAAAATTACAAGCTTGACTGAAAGTAACGGTATGGCAGGAGCAAAATAAATATTCATGCGGGCTTGGGCGTGTTCGGGGCGGGATTTGCTCCTGCGCATCTTGCGAGGTACTACACTTGGAGATTACTATTTTTTTTTGTATTTCACACTCATTAGACTGATCAATGAGTATTAGTATGCACCTATCGAAATGTTTGGCACAACCTGAACACATACAGTTCATTCATACTAAGAAAATCAAGGGCCTAAATCATAAAAACAATTCAGACTGTCTCAAAGCTTTGTCTTTCTTCTTGGTGTCATACAGGCTACTGAGAGGTGATCTCTGCCTGGCATACAGAACCTCAACAGACTCTATCCTGTCAGACCTATTCCACTTTCACAAGTCCAGTTGGGGGATAAACACCCACTCAACAAATCAATTTTTTTTCAACATAAATAGAACATGTTGGAGGGATAGAGATGTATCCTCCATTGGTATTGTCTTCCTTTTCACAGTTCCACATAAAGAAAAATACTTCTCACTATCCTAATGCAATCTGGATGAATGTCTGGGTAACCACAGATTCACTCCTGGTTTGCTATCCTTGTTCCTCAGGGATAGTGGAACATGTAAATGTTCTATTCATCCCTGGGTATTCATACTTAAAATATAAGGGCTATAAACTTCATGGTAATGTATGGCTGGGCTTCTAAAGATCCTCACAAATCATTAGCCTAGTAAGCACCTCTGGACCTATGAACCTGTGAATACATATATCTGAATGGATTTTGCCATCAGCATTATCAATATGTTACCAGATTTTCCATCATTTCCTTTTCCCAACCTATGGTGGCATTGAACAAAAAGATCTGGATAATGACACAAACTCTATAATCTAACCTTCTCAGAAGGACATTTCTGAAGTTTATACTGGTGGGAAATCAGGATCAAGACCAAAATATGACAGATGCTAAATATATGAGGGAATTATGTGAAGTTTATACTGGTGGGAAATCAGGATCAAGACCAAAATATGACAGATGCCAAATATATGAGGGAATTATGTACAGCTTTAGACAATACTCTGGCAAGCAAGAGTCTTGTTCACTGTATAACACACGTGGAGAATCATTCAGACAATTTGTATGAGGCAGAAAGAGGCTCCAAAATGTTTTTACTAACCTTGTATCTATATGTTTGCTGAGGTTTTCATATTGGTTGTTGAGTCTGAGCACCTCTGCTTCCTGGCGATCAGTGTCAGGACAGTATTCCTGGTACGTACTGGCAAGAGTGCCACAGATGTTTTTGACATTAATTAAGTTCTTTTCTGATTCATTAATCATGGACCATTCTGACTTTAGTTCAGAGCTTATAGACTACAAGAAGAACAGAGAAAGATATTTTTTACCATTGATGTCACTTCTACACATACTCTTATAGCCATTTATAAAACGGATAAATAAAATTCTTTAGTTTGATTTAATGTGAGTGATGCACAGGCAGAAAAAAGTCACAGTCGGTAACTTTTAATATATACCAGCTTTTATCACTCCATTCACAGAACAGGTTATCTATCACAGATGTGACTGCTTCCTTTAATCATCAAACAAAATACAGGCTCTAAAGCAAAATTGCCTTTATAAATAGAACGAGGAAATGTAAACTTTTCCCTGATAAACTGTTTCCCCACATATATAGACAAATTAAACGCATTACATTTTATGTGAGTGGTACAGTGATGCAGCAGTTAGCATTGTTGCCTCACAGCAAGAGGTTCTCCGGTTCAATTCTTGGTTGAGGTGCCTTCTGTGGGGAATTTGCATGTCCTCCTTGCTTTCAAGTGGGAATCCTCTGGGTGCTCCGATTTCCTCCCACATTCCAAACACATGCAGTAGGTGAATTGGACACTCTAAATTGGCCCTAGATGTGAGTGCATGCGTGTGAGTCTGTGTGGTGCACCCTCCAAGGAGGGTTGGGCCTTGGGCTAGCAACCTTAGCCTGTAAAACCCTTAACTGCTACAGAAACAATGAGCACTAAAAGGTGCTTGTTGCCCAATGTACCTCATGGTGCATAAACAGGAAAGAGAGAGAGATTTTGTGTAGAAATTACAACTGTTATTTGACTGGCATTTCAGCGTCCTCAACCTACAGTGTCTTATTCATCATGCAGATCTGTTCTGCCTGACAGACTGCAAACAAACTGAGGCCAAGGATGTAGAAATTGCCTTTACTGTCAGTTAAGTGTATTGCTTCAGCAACATGTCATAGCATTCCACCTTGCTGCAGACTCAACTTACGGAGCTCTACTTACTGAGAACTCAACCCAGTGGAAAAAAATAAAAGAAAACATTTTATTGCAGGATGACAAGATGTGCATACTCCATGTAGGGGCAACTCCTCAACTTCCCCAAAACCACTGTATACCAAACTCACAGTGACACAGACAAGAAGAAAAGAGAAATTCTCACAAAACAAAGGAAACACTGACACAGCACACTTACTGTCCGTACTTTGTGTACCGACTGTACCAGCAATGACTTTATCTGAAAAACAGTGGCTGCGGGGGTCAAATATCAGGAACCTAAACTCAGCCTGACTCAACAAGACACAGGGAAACCAAGAGCATTTTACCAGAGTAACTTTGAGGAATGGAATATCAATTTCATGTATCTGGGGCCAACATTCTGTTTCAACCCTTAAAATTATGTGAACAGAGACAACAAAACATAAGAAGGAAACAGAAGATTAACTAGATTAAAAGGCCTCATTGACAAGATCAATAATGTTTAATTGGTCAGTAACAGACTCCCAAATGCTTTGTTTTTTTCTACATTTTGAAATCTAAATGTCTCATATGTCGAAGTTCACAACGAAATGGACAGTAGCTCATGCAAATGTAGATCTAAGGCAAACGTAATACAAAAACAAAACAAAAAATGAACCAACAAAGTCAGGAGAACAAAGATTTAATGACAATAAAATCCACAAAGCTTTTGGGTATAACAAACCCTTCTTCAGTGTATAACTGAAAGAGATACACTTGCAAAGATATATATTGTCCATCTGTAGTCACCTGTATCTCCTTAAAAGACTTTCAAACTTCTTTAATTTCATGTCCAAAGAACCCCTGTCTATAATTTCTACACATAGTGTAGTTAATTCAAACTTTGGTGACTGCAACCACCTTGAAATAGAACACATCACATGATGAATATTTTAATAAATATGAAACATCACAATAGCTATCAATCAAAATATAAATCTCTATTTATGCAGTTTTAAAATTTTGTACAAGTGTATTTTAAGTAGTTCACTCTGTTTTTTCAGGCAGACTTTTAACATTTTTGCAGGCATTTAATTTTGGTTTCATGTTTATTTAAATATTCATGATGTGACGTGTTCTATTTTGATTGGTGGCTGTTGTCATGCTTCATGTTTATTAAAATATTCATGATGTGACGTGTTCTATTTTGATTGGTAGCTGCTGTGATGTCACTAACAGGGACGGTTATTTAAATGGATTTGTACCATTGTTATTTTAACTTTGAAGAAGCCTTGCTGTGACTAGGTGAAAGTGCTCAGTTTCATTAAAGTTTTTGGAATGATTTCGACTGCCTGGTTCCTTTACTCAAACCGGTTTAATTTTTTTTTGGTTTAGTGTTTGGTTGGAGTGTTTCTGTGTTGTGTTACTAGTGAGTAGTGCTGAAAGCCAGTTTTCCAATGGTTTCCTTACCCAGTGATGTAACTATTTTACTACAGTGGCTTTCTGCTTACATCCCTAATGATGGGAATGGACAAAATATCAACAACAGTCGAATAACTTTCACGCAAATTTATGGTGAGAGCAATGAGGTGAATGATTCTAACAATTTGTACACTGGTTCTGGAGATGTGAGGAGATGTTTAAATGTCAACCGAGTGCATTCCGAACCTATTTACATTTCAAGGTCATTACAGCCACCAAAGACTGAATTAACTATACCAGATGTAGAAATTATAGACAAGGGTTCCACTCAATTAAAGAAGTTTGGAAGTCTTTTAAAGAGATACAGGAGTCTACAGATGGACAGTGTATATCTTTGGAAGTGTATCTCTTTAAATCAGGTCCCTAGAGGCTTAAGGTTCTGGAATCTGGAAGTTTCTGATGAGAATGGAAGTGGGCTCACTGATGCATCAGGAACTATTGGAACTGTTTGATAAAGCTGGTTTGGATCTTTAAAGAATTATTATTTGTGAGGATGACCATAAATTATTTAAAGTAGATACTGAAATTAAAGTTTTAAAAGACAGCTTTGTTAATGATTTAACTTTTAGTTATCACCAATTTACAAACAACAAACTGATAATTTAGAAATTTTAGTAAAATACAATCAAGATAAGAAATCATGTAAACTGGCTTGAGATGCAAAAGAGTACTTTGAGAAATATACTTAACCCCTGCCTAATGGTTTCAGGGCAGGAATTGTGAGTAATGACTTTAACGCTACAGTGGGAGATGTTAACACTACACCTGAAGCCTTAGGGGTTGATATTGAAAATAATGAGGATTAACCCCACTGTTGAGGCATTTAGAGAGGTTAAATGGATGCAGAGAGTAGAACCAGGGGCTTCAAAATTGGGTTCAACACACAGGGAGAACCAGGAGGAAAGGTAAATGAAAAAGGAAGAAATAGACAAATGACCAGAGGGACAACCAACGAATTTAGTTGGCGTATTTGATTCAGAATCTGGATGTTTTGGCTTTAACATATATCATTTTTGTGACATTTCACTGGTCCCTGAACATTATCCTTTGTTAAGAAAGGGGTTTACATTTGTCCCCTCTGTTAAGTTGGACATTGTTAAAGTGCTGGTTAACTTAAAGTTGTATTTGAGGCAGTTAAATCTTAGACTGATTTTTGATAAAGAACGATTAGAGCGCAAAAGTGCAATTAAGAAAAAAAGTACTTTTATTCCTCCCTCCCACCCTACGGATTCTGTGTTTGAGCAAATTTGTGAACACAGTTTTAGGAATTGTATCAACAAAAGCTATTATGTGGACAATTTAAACAAGAGGGAGAGAGTTTTTTTGTAAGATTTGATAAAAAGTAAAAACATCAGAGCTATGAAACCAGATAAGGGTGGGGGGGTTGTTATTATGAACCAAATATATTATGTTTCTAAAATGTTTGACATTCTTAATGATGATACCTGTTATGAGAGGACATCTAAAATCAAATGATTATTGCCTATGCTAAAATCAATTGTTTCTTGTTCATAGGGTTGTGTGACAATGTTATTTCACAACCAGAATATGAATATTTATATGTGGAAAAGCCCCTCTTTTCCATGATGTTTGGAATTTCCAAGATCCATAAAAATATTTTTTACCCACCTATGAGACCCGTAGTGGTGGCTCGTGGATCAAAGACAGAACCTATTGCTGCATTTATAGATATTCATGGTATACACATTTTATAAACTAAAGGTCATATCTTTCCTGATTCATGGCATGTTTTAGATATGGTAAGAAGGTTGGATTATGATGAAAACTTATGGTTTATAGCCATTGACAGATGTTTAAAACCTGGATTAAATGAGCAAATCCCTATTGATGTAGTTTTAAAACTTCATGCATGTGTATTTTAAGTAGTTTACTCTGTTTTTTTTTCAGACAGACTTTTAACACTTTTGCAGGTATTTAATTTTGGTTTCAGATTTATTTAAATACTTATGATGTGACAAGTCCTATTTTGATTGGCAGCAGCTGTGATGTCACTAAGAGGGAGGGTAAGTTAAATGGATTTATACCATTGTCATTTTAACTCTGAAGAAGCCTTGCTGTCACTAGGCGAAATTATTTCAGTTGCCTGGTACCTTTACTCGAGCCAGTTTAATTTTTTTTTTTTTTTGGTTTAGTGTTTGGTTGACTTGTTTCTGTGTTGTGTAACTCAGTGTCATATCCAGCCTTATGTATAGTCAAACTAGGCAGCTGCATAGAGTGCCATTTGGTCAGGGTGCCTTTCTGCTATTTGTTTGTTTATTTATTTATTTATCTTTGAGTAATGAAAGGTGGCAGTAATATTTCCTGAAGCAAATAAATGGGCCATGGTCTCACCATTCAAAGCTGTAGTGCCCTATAGGGAGGTGTCGTGGATCTGGCCAATCAATTTACAAAACGTTCTGCTTTTTTCCTTCACATGATCTACCAGATTCATGGAATGGCAAGAAATAAAAAGTTTGCAAATATTCAAAGGTAAAGACAAATGGATCATATCTGTGGAAGCAGGCAGGAGCAACTGCTGAGAGCATGAGGTAATTATTTTAATCTTGCATGCAACCTGATATGGGTAGTAGATGGATTTGCAGGGCAAATGAGTACCTGGCAACTCTCCCCAATTTTGCAGAATGTCCCTGAGTTTGTTTCTTATTTTTAGTGCATTCCTTGCAAAATTTGTGATGTTCTGGTAAATATTTGGGGATTGTAGTGACTAAATAATGACTGACATTGCTTTCAGATTTAATATCATTCAGAAAAAAATGCTTTGCAAAACCTGTTATTCCATCAACTATTTAAGTAAATAAGATCAATATTCAAAATCTGCTACTGAATTTGGGCCTTTTTCTGCCCAAGATAATTTTGGTTTTGTCTCTGATTCTTGTTGAGAGTGTGTTTTTTTTTATTTTGTAAGAGTTGGACATCTGAGATGTACACACATGAATTAACTCTAACTGCTAGAGCTGGCTGTAATGCAAAATCATTAAATGACATTCCATGCACAGTACTCTGGCTTTGCAGAACTAATAAGATTTATGTGAAGAAACTTGGAATACTTTAATGTGTGGGTATTTTTACTGTAGAACAAAGCTGAAATATATTACATAGCTATCATTATTATCACATTGTGTGTAACTATGTTGAAATATATTGCTTAACCATAATTTTTATCACAATCAGGCAATGGAAGTATACACAGAAGTGGCTGTAACTGCTGCATGAGGATGAAAGCTGTCTGTGAATGAAAGTAATTGTTCCACTTGTCATTTGCTCATTTTAAACAGTCACTAATCTGTAGTTGCAAAACTATTGTGCATTTATGTAAAGTAAGGTGGAAAACTTTATTATTGTGACTGCTATTATTTTTATCACAATAAAAGTCTGAGGTATACACAGTCAGTGAAGTGGTTGTATTTGATGGGCATGAAGGCCATCTGTGGCTACAAGTGACTTACCTCTTGCCACATGCAGTGTCAGCATGTGTGTATGTGTATGTGTGTGTGTGTGTGTGTGTGTGTGTGTATGTGTGTGTATGTGTGTGTTTGTGTGGATATGTGTCTATGTCTGTGTAAAATAACACCACCAATTTTTATCTGTTGACACAAACAATATTGCTGGGCATGTATATAATGATTTTAGGTAGCAGTAAAAAAAAAAAAAAAACAGCAGGTCATGGACAACAACACAGAATAGCCAGTTCCTCATAGCTTCTGGAAGCCTAGCAACATTCACATCCCAGGATGTACAAATGGATTTTGAGATAGGTATAGTAATAGCCTCTGCCCTAAACCAAATCTAGTCTAAAACCAGGCCTTCAAAGAGGTCTGCAAAATGGTCACTATGTAAGAGGCTAGGAAATGTTGTTGTAATTACTTCTTTAACTTCCCCATGATCAAACCCCATTGGTATGCATAGACGGCCATTAGAGCTTGTCTGGAGACTGTGAACAGTGTGGTCATTGTTTATTTAACTTTCCTCATAAATCTCAGATGTATACACTGAAGGTTGCTGTAGCTTGTGCTGGGACTATGGACAGTGTGGTCATTGTTTCTTTAGGTTTCCTCACATACCTTAGAGGTGTGCACAGAAGGTCACTGTAGCTTGTCTAGAGTACTGCATAGGAGCAGCAAGTTGGAACGCATTACTGTGATCATTATTTCTGTTACTTTCCTCGCAATCAAATATTAGATGCACATACCTGTGCTTATTTTTTGTGAGTAGGGGTAAGGAGGAGTACTGTTTATGTTTGACACCAATAGCTTGACATATGTTATTATGTTCTCTTTGTTACTTCCATTTTGTTTCAATCTGACATCAGAGTGGTAAATAGAATGTGTCTGCCTTTGGGAGGCAGGGGTGAGGAGGCATACTGTATATATTTTTAACAGCAGCTACTTGAAGCATATGATTGTGGTCATTTGTGCCTTGACTTTCATTCCAATCTAAAAGCAAAGGGATACACAAAACATTTTTGGGAGGAGTAGAGAGGTAGGCACTATTCTCAGATATGATTTATGAATATTCACAAGTATTTACCTTCTTAGTTTAATATGAATTGTTGTTTTGTGACACACAACTCATTTCTCCCTTGAAAGAAAAAAAAAATGTAAGATTGAATTTCTTTCCATATGCATTGGTTTGTTTAGGCCACCATTAGATGAAAAGGTTGGAAAACTTTCTAAAATGTACCTCAGAACATCTATAACACCATGGCATCAGGGGTCTAGTAGCCTTTAGATCCCTGACTTAATTCATTTATTCTTTCTATAGTTATTGCAGTGTACTCTTGGCCAGTTAGGATGTGTTGAAAGGATACAGGAAAAAGCAAAGTTGAACAGTAAAATTGAATTTCTATTTGTTTCCTTAGCCATGCCTTTTGTTCAAGCCATTATTAAAAAAAAAAAAAAGAGAAAAAAACTAAACTAAATTGCACCATGGAGTATCTACAGCCCCTTGGGTTCTGGAGGCCTAGTGGTCCACAGACCCCCATCTTGATTCAGTTATTTCCTTCAAGTTTATTAATGTGCAATCTTGGCCAGTTAGGGTGTGGAGAACAGGTCAGGAAAAAGGCTAAAGAGTAAGACAAAATTTGAGAAAAAGGAGAAAAAAAGTAATTTAGATGGTGTGGGAAGACTGGGATGGGTGGGAACTGTGGAGGCACTGGGGATGTGTGTGTGTGTGTGTGTGTATGTGTGTGTGTGTGTGTGTGTGTGTGTGTGTGTGTGTGTGTGTGTGTGTGTGTATGTATGTATGTATGTATGTATGTGCAGGTAGTGCTCTGTGTGTGTGTGTGTGGGGGGGGGGGCTCCTTGGAGTCCTTTGCCTAGGATGCCATTTCCCCTAAGGCTGGCCCTGCTCAGACTGGAAGAGTTATTATCAATGCAATTGGTCTTATACTTCACTGGAAAATTCCTTTCAGACAAAATGTCTTTGGGCAGGTGGTTTTGCTAAACTTTCCTTCTTATGCCCCCAACACAGAGAAGCCTGTAGCATAGGCAAAAAGCCAAGAGCAGGGCATGTTTCTGTATAATGCCTTATGTAAACAGTTGGTAGTCACAAAAAGCCAAGAGCAGGGCATGTTTCTGTATAATGCCTTATGTAAACAGTTGGTGGTCACAAAAAGCCAAGAACAGGGCATGTTTCTGTATAATGCCTTATGTAAACAGTTGGTAGTCAGATACTAACTCTGGTGGTACTCTGAAGGACATTTGCTGAAGTGGGAACTTTACACAGCAGAGACAAGGAAAGTCTGAAAACAAAATATTTTATGGATTCGTTTTGATGGTAAATTACTTCCATAACTACAAAACCATCGTAACTGTATTTAAGCCATGTAGTATAATGTAATATGCTGTTCTATATTACCTTTTCTTTGGCATGAAAAATGCTCAGCAGTGTTTATAAAGGTGCTAGAAATACTATTTAATTCACTTATATGGGGCTGGTAGCACATTGAACAGTTTATTTTTACTTTTCCAGGTTTACTTTCTATATCTCCACAGGTAAATTTGCAAAGGCCAGATTTTCTTCTGAAAGCTATAGCAACAAGTAAAAGTATCTTGAATTTACTATTAGACTCTTATCAGTTTAGGACAAACTAGCAGTAGTAATGGAGCCTTTTATGTCATAACTGTTGCAGAGATTGCATCATAACTATTCTTATTAACACTGAAAGAATTTGGACACACTTAAATAGGATACTTTGCATGATTCTCCCTCCAACACCACAGCAGCACTATTATTTATCAATCAACATTGTTGAGAGAATACTCATTACAGGAGGAGTAGACATTTCCATTTGTTTCCTCTCTCCTCTCTCTCTCTCTCTCTCTCTCTCATCTTCTGCAAGGAATATCTACTGCTTTACCACATCTCAAATATCTTTTATCATCCCTGTATGAAAATTACATTCCAGTTATAGCTCCTCTTCTACCATTGGGCAGAGGACCTGTAACAGTTTTTCTTCTTGGCTTAAACTCCCTTACAGACCTAAAAATACTTACTATGGAGCTACAAGAAAATGTGAGCAAATCCTGAAGTAGCTCTTTCCCCTCAGCTTTCTGCCTCACCCTAATTCTTCACTCATCTATCCTCATTTATCGAACTGCTCCTTTAATAGCACTGCCCTCTTGGTAATACTACTACTACATGCTCTGCTGTACTCCCTTATTCATGTATCTTAGCTCTACCCCTAACCCTACCAATATCCCTAACCCAGACTCTACACATTTCCCTTTCAAAAACCCTTTCCTTAACAGTACCACTACACAAGACTACACATACATCAACAAGTACAAAAAACACTAAAGCTATAATCTAACATAAGCCTTACTCTGCTGTTGACCTGGAGACAATCACACAAAACTGACATCACTAAACAAACACACACAAAGCGCTAAACCTATCCCCTTGCAAACAAGAAAGGAACAGTCAATGTCCCTTCCTTTAGCTTTTTTGGCAGTGGAACTATAGTACATTTAACAAAACAAAACGTGGAATCAACAAAGTTAACTGCAACTATGATATAACTATAAGATAGTTGACTCACCTCTAATTAACACACACCAAACTGACACAAACATCATATCAGAAATCATAAAAAAACAAAAAAACAAAAACAAAAATAAAAAATTCATTTTTGCAGGGGTCAAGCCTCCCTGCACCCCCTGCCACTGCTATTCAAATATTACAACTCTGAAATTGCACAGTACTGGGAAAAGGGCATATTTCACATTCCCAGCATGATGGTGAAATCACTTTCTCAACATCAACTGGCTGTTCTGTCAACCAAACTAAGTCAGCAGAACATGTGTTGAATAAATATACATACATACAAACATGCATACATATATACACACACACACACACACACACACACACACACACAGTTTTGTATTAAAAAAGAAAGAAACATCTTTGTAAATGGTTCTTTAATTTGCTACTTATTTTTTTAAGGCTTTGCCTTTGAGACATTATTTCAAAATCAGGAATGTGGTTATTTTTAAATATATTCTTAATAGCTTTGTTTGGGTTTTAAAATATTTTTTGGAGTGTTTGACGCTTAACTGAAAAGTATCAGGTCATGTTGCCTACAAGTGCAAAGAAATAAAATTAAAAATAAAATAAAATGTAGCTAACATATTTTGACCTGGCACTTTGTGATTGGAAGACCACAGAGGTACTTACTAAAATTTTAAGAGAAGCTTTGCTACTGAAGCATTGTAAACACATACCTGTTCAGTAGACCAATATATTTAAATTCAGCCACATTAGCAGAAAGGAAGGTCTTTCACAGGAAATGTTTTATCTATTGTGCTGCTGTTTTAAATAATCTCTAGAATCACCACTCCTTACTCTATTTGGTGCTGTGATTGTAGCACTCTTTTTAAACATTTTTGCAGTCTAACAAACAAATGTAATGTGCTCTTAGGTTCATAGGTTCATAGGTTCATACTAGGCTATCTGCCCGAGGGCATTTACAAGCCTAGCCCATAGTTTTGTGGCTTACGCCACCCCTTTAGTATGGGGAACTATACCCATTATTTTGCTGTGCCTCTGTTGAGCAGTGACACTGAGGTAATCCCTGGGGTATATCTGCGATCTCCCATCCATTGGTCAAGATTTCTCTTGAACAAGGCCAGCGAGGTGCTCTGCCTCACATATACCGGGATTTTATTCCACAGCATAGGGAGTCTTTGGGTGATGAATCTATCCCTCCAGCGCGTCCTATTAATAGCCGTGTCGAGGTTTAAGTCTCCCGCCCTTGTGGCTCTGACGGATCTAGATTTTTGAGGTGAAGCATATTCATCAAATCTGGGTTTGACATGGCCTTGTATGTTAGGCAAAGGTCACCTCTGAGCAAGCGGTGCGACTGAATAGAGCTGGAGTTCTTTCAGTCGGGCAGCATAGGACAGATGTTTGAGACCCTTTATCCTTTTGGTGAGGAACTTTTGTGGCCTCTCCAGCTGCTGCAAGTGTCGGGTCAGATACATTCGAATGGGGCATTGTACTCAATCATTGGTCTGATGAGTGATGAGTATAGGGAGACTATGACCTCCCTTGATCTAGATGAGAATCCCTTCATGATAAGGTGGGCAATGTAGAAGGTCTTCCTAACTACTTTAGCTACATGGGTGTCGAATGACAGACTACTATCAACCTGGGTCCCCAGGTCCCTGATAACTTCTTCTATGCTCAGTGGATTGCCACCTATTTGGTAGCTAGGGGTAACCTTGTTTTTCCCGAAGGGTATGACTATGCATTTTTGGCATTTAACTTTAGGCCATGGCTCTGGCACCAGTTATCCGTTTCTGTGAGACCCTTCTGAAGGATATCTGTGTCAGATGTGTTTTCCACTATGGCGCCCAGTTTGCAGTCATCTGCAAACTTTGTCAGCCATAACCCTCCTGTGTTTGCTTGTACTTGGAAAAGTAGATGCCAAACAAGAGTGGGCCCAGGACTGAGCCCTGTGGTACACCACTTGTGACAGGCTTTGAGTCTGACATGGCGCCAGCAACTCTGACCCTGTGGGTTCTGTCACTCAGCCAGTTTGCAACCCATCTTGTGATGTATGGGTTAACATTTAAGCTGATGAGTTTTTCAATGATACCCGAGTGGGGTATTGTATCAAGGCCTTCGCCAGATCGAGGTAGGCTGTATGGACTGCCTTTCCCTCATCAATGGCTTTGGTGACTGTTTCGAAAAAGTCAACCAAGTTTAGAAGGCATGATCTGCCTTTGACAAAGCCAAACTGGGATGGATCCAAAGTCTGCAAATTCCCTATGTCTTTATTTATGAGGTCCATTATGATCCTCTCCATGGCATTGCAGATAAGGCTTGTCAAGCTAATGGGCCGGTAATTTCCAGGGTCGGTGGAGGCACGGCCTTTGTGAAGAGGGACCACAGTTGCAGTGCGCCACTCCTGGAGTGCGTATCCAGAGGTAAGACTATGATTAAACAGCTGTCCTAGCTGTGGGTTTAATTCCTCGTTGAGTTCGTGGAGCACACAGCCGGGGACACCATCAGGTCCCATGGATGCTGTGTTTTTGCTTTGGAGAGAGCAGTTCTCACTTGGGCGTTGGAGATGTTTGGGGGGCTGCAATCGCGTGGTATAGGTATTTCTCCTTTTGGGGAGGGGAGAAGTTTGCACTGAACCTGTCAGCCAGTATGTTGGCAATGTCTGTAGGATCAGTAATCTTCACATCATTTTGAACTAGTTCTGAGCATATCTGGGAGGTTCCTCCCAGGTTTCTAACATAGCTAAAGAAGGCCTTATGATTGTCTTTTGAGTCTTTAGCTATTTTTCTCTCAAAATTTGCTTTGGATGATTTTATGAGAGCTCTTAGTTTTTACTTATAGTGATCAAGGGTGTCTTACCTTTTAAGGATTTTGCTCTATCTTGTAGTAGCTTCCTCCTTTTGTTGTAGAGTTTGTTTATGGCTGGGGTCCACCAGACTGGACGCTTGCCTTTGGTACAAAGAGTCTTTGTTTTGCTTGGGATTGCCTTATCCATGCAGTCCTGCAGGTGCTGGTAGAAGGCATTTGTAAGTGATTCAGCGGCTTGAGTACTGTTTTCCCGCATTTCGGGGCCTTAAAGGAGACCACACTAGTCTTTAGAAGTGTGAAGTCGGCTTCGAGAAGTTCTTTACTGTGGTCTTTTTATTTCAGGTGGGGGTGGGATGAGGACCTCCAGCGAGATTAGTTTGTGATCTGATCTCACCAGTGAGGGGTATACTTCGGTGTTGAACATTGTGCTCCCATGTTCGTGATGATGAGATCAAGTATGTTTTCTCCTCTTGTGGGGATGGTGACTAGTTGTTCCATGGCATTTGAGTTTATGAATTCCAGGAACTTTTGGGCTAGGGTGTTTGGGCTTGAGTAGTGTTCCCAGTCTATATTAGGGTAATTGAAGTCACCTAGTATGATGGTGTTTGGTGATACATTTATCCCCTCTAGTGTTTTCAGGAAGGCCATGTGAGGTTCCTGAGTTTGTGAGGGTGGCCTGTAACATGCTACAATTTGCAGAGCAGTCTTGCCTATGGTTAATTGCACCTGGATGGTCTCCGATGCATCGTGCGTTGCCACCAGTCTTGAGGTGTGGGTGTCTTTGATGAATATGGATACCCCCTCCTTTCTTGGCATTGTCCGGATTTTGGGGCGGAACGCATGATAAGAGGTAAAACCTGATAGTGCTGGGGTGCTCTCAGGAGCCTTGAACCAGGTTTCTGTCACTGCACAGACATCGATGTTCTCCATACTGAGAAGGGCCTCGAGTGCGTGCATTTTGAGATTTAGACTTCTGGCATTGAGCAGCATTACCCTTAGTTTTTTCCTTTTTGTGTTCTAGGGTGGTAGGTTTAGAATTTGAGCCTTGCCTAAAAAGGCACTATGGGGTGGCAAGAGCCTTTGCCAATATCCGGAATCCCAGGGTGACAGGTGCAAGCCGTCCCTTGAAGCAGCAAGGCTTGTCCAGCATGTCATCCCAGGCAGACAGACATTGGATCCCCTTTGAATGACACCAGAGTTTAAGCCAATTGTTAAAGCTGATCATCTTATCTCTGTATTGTGGCATCATTCTTGGTGAAGGTAGGATACTGCTCAAGGTCAGGGTCATACCTGCCTGGGCTACATAATCAGAGAGCTCCTCAATGTCTCTTTTCATGTAGTCCAAGGAGGTCCGTCTCAGGTCGTTTACACCAGCGTGGACAATGACTGAGTCGTATTTGTACCTGCTGTTGAGAGACCTGAGTGCTTGCGTTATGTGGCGGATTCTAGCACCCGACAGGCAGCTTACTGTGACCTTCTCCTTACTCAGTCTGGTGAGCGGGACGTCAGTGTGTCTGACTATGGAGTCACCAATGACTAGTGTGTCTGGCATTGTGTTTGGCCTTAAGGGCTGTGACTGTTTGACACTCTGACTGTGAGGTCTATGTGTTGCAGGTGTTGTGTTCTGAGGTGGTGGTTGTTTGGGTGTCTGCTTTGGTGGCCTCTGCTGTTTTGGTAGATTTTTGATCAGAGCCGCCGAGTATGTCTTTGTGTGTTTATGTGTATGATTTGAGGTTGTGATGGTACTATGTGAGACTGGGTCTATAGTGTGTGTGGTAACCTTCTCCTCCTGACTGGTCTTGCCAGTCCTATGTTGAGAGAGCTCAGCCTCCAGTTTGGCCGTATAGTTGCATCTCTCGCATGTATTTGTGTTTTGTGGGAGGAGGAGAGGGCCTCCATTCTCTTTCAGTGAATCTTAGAAATACTGCAGTTTAATTTAGCTTGGGAGGCCATTTCATGGTTTTGTCTGTTGCTTCTGCAATGTTCTTGCTTCTTTGACTATGTCTCTATACTGATATCCATTTTCTGTTCCTTTTTCCCCAAATTAATTCATATTGCGTAGGTTGGATTTCTTAGCTGCATGATTTTATTTTAAATGAAGGCATCACTGAAACTCATATTGTAACAAAATGTAAGATTCAGTCAAATTAACATGAGTTTTATTGAGTAAACTGACATGGCCAAATTCAAACATAAACAACATATATATATATATATATATATATATATATATATATATATATATATATATATATATATATGCATGTGTGTGTGTATATATATATATATATATATATATATATATATATATATATACATACACACATTATATATATATATGTATATATATATATATATATATACATATATACAAATACATACACATACACATACTATGTAAATATATATCTATCTATATCTATATATATATATATATATATATATATATATATATATATATATATATATATATATCTGAAAAAGGGATGCATTTCTATTGATGGTATCATTTTCATCTTGCATTACTAAGTGATCAGTGAGGTTGTTGTTAAACAGAAGTCTAATGAACAGAGGCACCAACTCACAGCCAGGTCTTGCATCTCGCTGTCCATCTCCAAGATGTTTTCTGCAATAGCTTCACCAAGTGCAACTTTGTTTTCATAAACTGATAATATGTCCCTGCTTTTCTGAAGAATGATTTCTAGACAAAGCGCAGCATCCAATCTATTAAAAAAATGAGTATGAGAGAGAGAGCAGGAAATACACATTTGTAACACATAACTTTATAAACATTTTGCTGAAATAAAGTGTAGCATTCTTTTCTTTTTAGTAGTTGATAAATATCACAGGATACTTGCAATATGACAATAAAATATCAGCTGTGTAAAGCTGTAAACCTACTGAAAAATTCAAGCAACATTATAAAATAACAGTCAGTAGAAAGCATGGCTCCGTGAAACACAGGGGTGGAACTGTGATAGTGACCCAAGCGTCTAGGACTGCATTAGACATCCTGGCACTTGAGAAGCCAGGCAGGGAGGGGGAGGACTAAAGGGATGTCGCTTGTTCCCCTCCCCCTCCCCCTGTGCACACTTGGGGCCACACTGGGTAGTAGAATTTCCCTGGTGTTAATTAGGGATACCACTACCCGTACTTCATGGTGAGAAGGCCATCACCACTCATGCTTCAGGCTGCTGTCTCCTTTGCCCCACTTGAACTATGCTTCTCTAGTGTATAGTGGGATATGAGAGGAAACAACCCTTGTAGAACTGAGATTATGCCCTTCACTGCACCTGATTGCATGTTCCTTCCCCTGTGCTTTCCTGGACATGAACAGGCATAGGGCATGCAAAAATACAAATTGTCCTTAATGGCTGACTAAATGACAGACCCTCTTGGTTAGCTGTTGTCCTGGTAATGGATGAATAAAGGAGCCCTTTGACCAAGAGATGCTCTAATGGTTATCAAACAATGGAAGACAAAATGGACAAAACAAATAACAGTAAATGGGAAGAAGGAATTTACAGTTTTAATGAAGCTGAGTTGAGCTGCCAGCTGCATTATTTTGTGCTCACATACACACACACACACACACACACACACACACACACACACACACACACACACACACACACACACACACACACACACACACACACACACACACACAAAAGCACTCATAACATTGACGTGTTCACTATTATGGATAAAAATATGCATTAAACCTAGGTCTAATGAGAAGCCAGAGATGCAAAACTGATCTAGACAGAAGAAGAAAGCAGACTAGTAATTTTGATTTAAACACTGAGACAATGAGCTGTCTAACACTCTTCTTAATTAATGTATAAGGGATATTTAATATTTGGCAGGTAACTTATTTACCCAGTAGAGTTACCTAAGACTTGGGTTAACTTCAGAAGTGCAAATTTCATTTATGCAGTAAGAAAAACTGCACAAACATATTGCTCTATATCAGAGCCATTGCTTCACTATCCAAAGCTCCAAAACTGTAAAAAAAAAAAAAAAAAAATAGTAATCGATGGTCTGTTCCCCAACCTAGCATGTGAAGCAACAAGAGCTGCAACAGCCGGGTCTGTTCTTCACTGATCTGCACCCCTGTAAAGTACAAAAAGGAAAAAAAGGCCTTCTGCTTTTAAAAACTGTAACTTCTATCTCACACAAAACACTGAAGCAAGTGTTTCCATAGTGACAGCAGCAGCAATAGAAGAGGAAAAAGCATTATCAGCAGTTGCCTGTACTGCGCTACTGACTGATTGGCATCGGCTGATCATGCCCCCTAATGCCTTGTGCCCAGACTGCTGCCCCTTTGTGTCCAGGCTGCTGCCCCCTTGCCCTACCTGAACTATGCTTCTCTAGCATACAGTGGGATG
This sequence comes from Protopterus annectens, assembly GCF_019279795.1. Classification (NCBI taxonomy): domain Eukaryota; kingdom Metazoa; phylum Chordata; order Ceratodontiformes; family Protopteridae; genus Protopterus; species Protopterus annectens. Next base: position 21,049,537 of record NC_056746.1, read on the forward strand.
TCATCAGTGCTCTTTGGTCCTAATTAGAAATGCATTGTTCGATACTTCCATTGATATTCAACACACTTCACGTTATCTAGTGCATTCTAAGGAAAGGCTGTGCAGCACAGGTCTGTTGATACAACAGGTAGGTGTTTCCACCCTCCTGAACATGGTTTATTTTAAAAATCTGCTAATAAATACCTCAGTTTATCTGCTATGCACTATAAACAATTGAAATAAACTCAGTTACTGCCTCACCTTGGAGTTCTGATTCATGGTAGCTTCTTAAGCTTTCCTGTTAAGAGATGCATGAATCAGATACCCTTTGTAGGTGAATCACAGTTATCTGACTACTATTATATATTTAAAAAATGAAAAAGATACCACAGTACTAGAGTGAAATAAAACCCATAGAATTCACAAGAATCTCCTAAGTAGGAATCACCAGACTGGAAATTTAGCTTAACACTTTTGTCTCTGTTTAATCAAAAGACTTCTTTTGAATTACAACTCCCCTTACAAAATAGTTTATAAAGACATACACCCAAGTCACATGATCTTAAACTAGCCAAATTACATTCAAACTCTTACAGTTTTGCTGCATTAATTTTTGCAGCACACTTGGTATTTATAGTGTCATTAAGATCAGGAAACAGGTTAATCTATAACTGAACAGCCGACACATATATAAAATGAATGGTGCTGATTGATTATTTTGTAGATGGGCAAAAATCCAAATCGCATGCGACACATATGAAGCCTACCAATTAAACCTGAAAATTATCACAACGAATATATGAGCATATGCTAGACATCAGAAAGAACTATCTAAAAATGCAATATGGAAACATTATATAAACTGTACCAATTTTAAGAAGTTTTCTGTTTTGTATTAGATTAGATTGATTGTGCAGCTTTGCAAGTAGATGTAAATAATTGGCCAAAAATCAAAGATGGAATGCAGTTTTGTTTTTGGAGTTAGCAGGATGGGTGTAAAATGTTAGCGTGGGAGTGGATAGATCTGAAGATGACCATATTATCGGCATATAAAATAAATGGTAAGCAAGGGAGGTTGTATAGAAGTTTGATGATAAAACTAGAGAATCATAAAGGGGCTAGAATGCACCCTTGAAGAACCCCTTTGTGCAGTGGAGCTGCATCAGAAATGTTGGAGCATATTCTGACTTTATAGAGTCTGTCAAAGAGAAATTCGGTAAACCATGTTGAGGCATTTTCAATAATACTAATTTCTGTAAACTTGTGGAACATTAGGGTGTGGTCTATGAGATGCAAGGCTTTGCAAGGTCTGTGAAGACCACACATGTTAGGTTGCCTTTGTAAATTAGGATTTTAAGGTTGCCTTTGTAAATTAGGATTTTATTTGTTAGAGTCCCTAGGACTATCATAGTGCTTCAGTCAGACCAGAAGCTTTGTTTTTGTAGAGGAGATGGTGTTGCTGAATGTAGACTTTGAATGTAGACAAGTAAGGCATGATATTTTTAGCTAGGCAGAGGTTGTAGATGTGAGCAAGAAGAAGGATAAGATCATAATTGCACATGTGAATCAACCAGTCGTTAAGGTTATCAAAACCAGGGGAGGGATATCTGTACATATTTGGTTAAGATGAGCCTCAACATCTATATTTATATTTATTTATTGACGTTTGTTAACCAGGTTGGTCCAGTTGGGCTTGTTGCCCATTTTCAGTGGAAATCCGAGGAGAAAAGCTCCCCAAAAAAAAAAAAATACAAACAGTTTACAAGGAATCAAACATTTGAGTCAAAAATATGGTCATCTTTAATTCTTATTTTTGTTAATAAAAGTGAGATATGAATAGATGTGGTGAAGGTAGCCGGGAAGAAGGGATAGGGAGATTAGTTTAACTTGAGGCAGATTATTGAGTTATTTAAGAACGTATGAGCAGGAAAGCTGGGATTGAAAGAATGCAGGAAATTGTGAGAAGTATTGTCCTGGTGGATGTTATATCCAAAAACAAATACCAAAAGACTGAATAGAAAAGCAGACCAGAGCACTCCACGAGACAAAATACTGTAAAATCCCGATCAGATTTATTGGTGCATCAATAAATCTGATCGTGATTTCACAGTATTTTGTCTCATGGAGTGTTCTGGTCTGCTTTTCCATTTAGTCTTTTGGTATTTGTTTTTGGTATTTGGGATCGTCGTTGTTTTTGTGTTTGGATGTTATATCCAGTAAGTGGGACAACCTTTTTACAGAAGCATTTTGATTTACCTAACAAGGAGTATGCCCTGTTTTGGAATGGTTGATTTCATGTGAAAACATATATTGCTTGGCAAGGTTACACAGAGTGGTAAAATGCTTTGCAAGGTTACACAGAGTGGTAAAATTTGATCAAGTATCTGGATTTTTTTTTCTGTTTATACCAAGCTTTATCTCTTATGTGGAGGAGATATTTGAGTTATTTTGTTATCCATTTATTTTTGTTGGAGCTAATCACTCTCTTTACAGAATGAAATAATGTCTCCTGAAGTTGAATTATTGTCTGTAAGGGTAGTGGCTGTTGCATTGGGGGGTCTTGGATAGAGAGTATGGTGGACTAGTCAAAAGTGGAAAGGTGTTTTTTTTTTAAGTTTGGCAATAGGATTGTTGGATTTTGATCCAAATGCTATGAGTTTGGGGGTGTACTTAACCTATATTAAGAGTTATTCTGTAAATACATCTTTGTATTATCATATGGAGGACTGGGGACCCCATGAGCAATACCTGTTTTGGTTGCCCATATGTGGGTTACTAATTCCTGAATTTGAGATCAGCACCTCCCCCCAAGTTGTGTACACACTGTTACTGTGCTTCCCATACACAGAACAACCAAACTCTCTGCAGAGGACACTTGAAAGCCTCACACCACTCTGCTTCCCAAACAGCTAAAAGAGCCTAATCTCATAAGGGGATTGGTAGACTTTCAGATGAGGTCTAATCTGATCGAACAGTTGATAAAGGAGTTTTATTGGGTTGAAAATTCCACTGAACCCACTACCACTGGTCAGTGTCTTTTGTAGTCTGATTGGCCACCAACTTCAAACTGATGATATTGAGCTGGCTAGACAACAGAAGAACCAGACCTACCAAAAACTGATACGCATATTTTCTTTGGGGATCCACATGGTACCATTCTTCACATATACATATCACACTGTAATCTACTGTAAGACTAAAGAATCTAAGATCCTAAAACTAGATAGCACCACAGTGGGAAAAAGGCCAAATTCCCAATGATGGCCAACTAGTTAGTTTCCCTGGGAAAAAAAACTGTGGAAGTGATCATTCACTAAATTTAGCTTTTGATTGATTTAGTTCAATAAATAGGGATTTGATGGTTTGCGTTTTTGACAAAATGATATAGACCTGGGTTACAATGAAGGGCTGGCCACTCATGGTACAACTTACCACTATCAGTAACTCTTAATGAATCCCAGGGTTAGCTTAATATTTATTTTATTTATTTATTTATTTAATTTAAACTTGTTGACCAGGTTTGTCTGTCTGAGCTAAGTAGCCCTTTTTCAGGGAAGGCCTGGGGAGAAAAGCTCCACATGTTCTACACATTATCATTTACAAAAATAAGTAAAGAATCAACAATTGGTTTACAGAAAATATTCAAAGCAACATATACATGAAAAACAAGGATTTACTACAATAAACTAATCATTATGTCTGTCAGATTTAGAATCCTACATCATTCAGAAAGAGTAACAAAACTTTTGTCACCAGATGTAAAATCTTATATTATGCAGATAAGAATGTTATGTAATGTGCTTAGGATAGAGAAGTTAATGTGAGACAAGGTCTAGAGAGTTAGAGAAAGTTACATAGGTTGTTAGCAGATAGTGGTGTGCAGTTAGGGTTGATAAGCTGTTTAAGGGGGGTTGGGTACAGAGGCAGGTCCACTGACTTAACAGGTATTCTTTAGTGGCTAGCTTGACTAAGTTGCTTGAGTGACCTGATCTCTAGTGGGAGTTTGTTCCAGGCCTTGGAAGGATTATAGCTATAGAGAATACATCCTTTCTTAGTTTTAGGGTTGTGGATTTGTAGCAGATCTAGGTTAGCGCTCCGGAGGGATCTAGCAGGTGAATAGTGGGAGATGACAGATGATAGGGTAGGACAGTAAGAAGGCTGATAAAGGATGGAGTGAATGATGTGGAGTTGAGGGAGAAGAAGCTGGTGAGGTAGTTCAAGCCAGTTAACGTGTCTGAGTGAGAGACAGTGATGTGACTTGTAAGATTGATGGGCTGCAAATTTGGCTATCTTGTTGTAGGTAGATTCAAGTTTGGCAAGGAGTGTGGAGTTGAGGCAAGTAAGAATTTGACAGCCATATAATAGACTGGGTAGGAGGTAGGCATAAGTGTGAGTTACTTTAGCTTCACTGGTGAGAAACTTTTTGTTGTGGTAGAGGAGCCCTAGTTTCTGATGAGTTTTCTTGATACAGTTGTTAATGTGTAGATCGAATTTAAGTTGGTCGTTAATGGTGACTCCAAGGAGTTTAGTGCTAGTTTCCACCTCGATGTGTGTGTTAAGGGACAGGATTGTGAAAGTGGATTTAATGCGCTTGTAGTTTTTAGGAAGAAAAAGCAGTAGCTTAGTTTTTTTTGGGTCAATGATAAGTTGGTTATCAGAGAGACAATTTTCTACTGAGTTAAAGGAAGTCTGTGTTATAGAGATGAGTTCGGAGGGAGAGTCAGCAATAGTGACGACAGTAGAGTCATCAGCGTATTGGACCAGTGATGACTGAGGTCAGGAAGAATAAAGAAGATTAGTGAAGATGTTAAAAAGTAGTGTACCAAGGATGGAACCCTGAGGGACAGCCATTTTAACTGGGAGAGGAGGGGAGAGTGCAGATTTCCACTTCACTGGTTGAAATCTGTCAGTGAGGTAACTGGAAAACCATGCCACAGTAGCAAGGGAGAAGTTACGGTTGGTTAGTTTGTGCAGGACGAGAGGGTGAGAAATGGTGTTGAAAGCTTTAGAGAGATCTACGAATAGGCAGGAGATAAGTTTGTTGTTATCTCTGGCAAAGGATATAGTATTAAGGAATGATAGTAGGGCAGTAATAGTACTATGCTTTGGTCTAAAGCAGATTTTCAGAGAGTAGGTAGTGCATAGCTTGTTTATGTATGCATTTTTCTAGAACTTTAGAGAGAGGAGAGAGGATGGCAGTTGGTCTAAAATTAGTGATGTCTGAGGAGTAACCTCCTTTATGTATTGGTAGAGTGAAGAATTGTTTCCATATGGAAGGACTTTGGACTCTGAAATGGAATGGTTGATTAAGATAGATACAGGGATAATAATAATAATAAAAAAGATTAAGATAGATACAGGGATAATAAAAAACAACAACAATAACAACAACAGAAACAAGCTTATTTCAGTTGAAGTGCACATTGTAGAACTGAGTCCAAACCCCTCAGCTGTTTCCCTTCTAGTTTTCTCAACAGTACAAAGAACTTATATCAAGTTTTCCCAGGTCACTTACATTGATTACTTTATCAGCAAAAAAAATTGGGACTTGTGATTTAAAAGCATGATAAATTAAATATCTTAAATCTAAAACATATGTACCTTTATAGTATTTTTCTCTCACCTGGGGTCTTTTACTTCACTACTGTAATGATGTAAAGACTTTATACTAGTGGGTCAGTTCCTCGGTATATCAACTGACAAATTATTGTGCTGTATAGCAGTATATGGCTGTGAATTTGGAATGGAATGACATACTGCAAAGACAAATCTCCTTACTTTTCCTGTGCAAAGTTCAGCAGGTTCTTCACTCTCGAATGCTTCGTGATGACTTCATTGACTTTGTTCTGAAGCTGAGGTACTCTAGCACAGTGTGGACTCTTTGCAAGAAAGGCCTCACACTCTTGTATTTTCACAGTCTTCTCTTGCTCGGTGTTATACACAGTAGTAGCAATATCCTAGAAAAACTCAAGGAAGCAGAGAAATTAAAAATACTGTAGATATTTCATCTATTTACTGCTCTACAACTCCACTTTAATATGTATATAGCAATTTCTTAGTTCTGCACTTTATTCTGTGTATTATACTTTTCCAGATTTTGCATTGGATTGATAAACTTGCAGTAAACTCAAATAACCAGAATAATTTCAGACATTGCTCTTTGTGTCACAATTTTTAGCACAGTCTTGGCTCATATCTTTATCTTATGGAAAATCATGAAGCAAGTACCTTCAGGTTCATGGCACATCTATACCCGCCCATATTCTTGCTTATGGCAGCCTATACAGATGTTAACAGAAGACCTTTAGACAGTTTAGTCCAGTTATGCTGGCCTTGTGCAGGAGCATATCTCATTCCCTCTTCATCCATACCAGGAAAATCCCTACTGCATATCCAGATTCCAACCCTTTGCCAGTACATTCTGGATCCTTTCATTTTATCAAGGAAGCATACCTCTCAATCGCTTAGTGCAAGAAATCTGGACAAAGCCTAAAATAATGGCGGAATAAAGGCGCACAAATAGGGACAGATTTTAAATATTGCTCTTTTAAACTTACAAAGTTATTACAATAATTAGAACTGTGTTAACATACATTTTCTGAAGGATAGGAAATCTGAGACTCAAGTGTATTATCATTATTAAGTGATTTCAGTCACCAGTGCTTTGTTAGAAAAAACACAAACCAAAAATATGAGAGAAAAATCTGGACATTCTGCACACATTTGTATAGTTGAGAGGTATGCAAGGAAGTAATTTTTTTTATGCGGGGCTTCAATCTTTGAACTTTTGGTTGCCATCTATACATGCACCTTTTCCATTTGTTTTCTCTATTACTAGCATACCTTCTGACTCTCCTTATGAGGCCGAATATCCATGATATATCAGAGGTATTACATGTTGATGAAATATATCCTGCTGAATTCCATCGTAATGAATTAGAAACTTGTTGATCTTTCTATTTCCTGACAATATTCTTGTTCTAACAGGATACTGAGAAGAACTATCGCTCCTGTAAATATCATCACCTTTTCTGCAATTGTGTGACCATGGAGGTAGAATATAAGTAAGGGGGTATGTAGGGATGAAGTCCACTTTATAGGGTGGCAGGGGCCCTGTAAAGACCATTGAGTTTGTGTTTTTTTTGATGAGTCGTATAGTTAAACAATTGTGACTGACTAGTTAGTTCACTGGGAGTCATTAGATGGAACTATGTGGGGGAGGGAGTATAATATATCTCTTGTTTCCCTTTTGTACTGTACAGTGTGCATATTATTCCCAGTAGCTAAGAGTCCCTCTTCACAGAGCATGCACCTAGTTATTGTTATCATCCTGGAAAGCTTTCATTGCACTTAGAACCAGGTGGATGTTTATTTTCTGACAATGTCTCCTGAAACAAGCACAGCATTACAGATGTATCTTCAGAAGCATCTGCTGTAATGGAAAGATAAGAGTTACACTTGTGGGGACAGTGGTGTTAGACAGCTTAAGTGTGCTGCACTGTGCATGCATCGTGATCTTGTGAAAATGTGTTTTGTCAACAGTGCTGAAGCATTCCTGTAGCAAAACAATATGTAAATATGCAGTAATTCTACTTTCTGATAAAATTTTAAGGGAAAGAGATAGGGGTAATGCACTACATAATGCCTCACCTTCCATGCATAACATACAAGAAATGTTGTTGAGGGTTGTGAGATGACAATAGCATCTGCAAAGAAAAAAATGAAAATAGAATAATTAAATTTTAGGCCAACAGAATGGCGATAGTGCATGACTGATAAACTGTTGCCATGTTAGACTAGGGTCACATAGTTATGCCACTCTCAGGAGGCACAGGGATGATCTTAACATATAAATAATTACTTTGAACAGTGCAAATAGCAAGTTAAGTATTTTTGCCAAATAATTAACTATTACATTCTGCAATGTGACTTTTGAATTTGGCAATGATTGGAGTGGGATGGAGGAACCAATAGATGACCCCTATAAATGTCTTCAAAAAAATAAGCATTATGTGCTGAGGTAGTTATGCTTGGTATTTGGGCCTGCACTTATTTATTGCATTTTGATGAATCAACAGATTCCAGTGAGCCTATAGGACCTTTCAGAGGAAACCTGTAGTGATATTTAGGATCTACCTTATCTCCTTGACAAATCTGAGTTCACATACCAATAGCTTGACTACAAGAACTCATAAATGGCAGCTCAAGATCATGAATTGTGATTGTTATATTATGAGCAAATATGACAGAACTTTCCCGCTGTAACCTCCATGGGACCAAAATTCTACCTAATACATTCAATTACTGAAGAGTCACAAGAAACCCAGCCACTGGGGATGCACAATCCAGTGCATTTCTTTGTGCTGGTCCTAAGCCCGGATAAATGGGGAGGGTTGCGTCAGGAAGGGCATCTGGAGTAAAACCTCTGCCAAATTACTTATGCGTAGAACATTTCATATTTCCATACCGGATCGGTCGAGGCCCAGGTTAACAACGACCGCCACCAGTACTGTTAGCCAACAGGGTGCTGGCGGAAATTGGGCTACTGTTGGCCGAAGGAGAAGAGGAGGGGGAAGGCATGACCGAAGGCAGGAAGAGAGGAGAAAGGTTAAGAGTGTAGTAGTGAGGGTAGGAACTTTGAATGTTGGCAGTATGACTGGTATAGGGAGAGAGCTATCTGATATGATGGAGAGAAGGAAGGTTGATATATTGTGCGTGCAAGAGACCAGATGGAAGGGAAGTAAGGCCAGGTGTATAGGAGGCGGGTTCAAATTGTTCTGTCATGGTGTGGATGGCAGGAGAAATGGGGTAGGGGTTATCCTAAAGGAACAGTATGCCAAGAGTATTTTGGAGGTGAAGAGAGTGTCTGATAGAGTGATGTTTATGAAGCTTGAAATTGATGGTGTAATGATGATGAATGTTGTTAGTGCATATGCACAAGTTGGGTGTGCGATGGATGAGAAAGAAAAAAATTGGAGTGAGTTGGATGAAGTGGTGGTGAGTGTACCCAAGGGTGAGAGACTAGTGATTGGAGCAGACTTCAATGGGCATGTTGGTGAAGTGAACAGAGGGGATGAGGAAGTGATGGGTAGGTATGGTGTTAAGGAGAGGAGTGCAGAAGGTCAGATGATTGTGGATTTTGCGAAAAGGATGGACATGGCTGTGGTGAATACATATTTTAAGAAGAGGGAGGAGCATAGGGTGACATACAAGAGTGGAGGAAGATGCACACAGGTGGATTATATCCTATGTAGGAGGGCCAGTCTGAAGGAGATTGGAGACTGTAAAGTGGTGACAGGGGAAAGTGTAGTTAAGCAGCATAGAATGGTGGTCTGTAGGATGACGCTGGTGATCAAGAAGAGGAGGAGTGTGAAAGCAGTGCCAAGGAATAAATGGTGGAAGTCAAAAAAGGATGATTTTTGAGGTGGAGTTCAGGGAAGAGTTAAGACAGGCACTGGGAGACAGTGAAGATTTACCGAATAGCTGGGTAACTACAGCAGAGCTAGTAAGGGAGACTGCTAGAAAGGTGCTTGGTGTGACATCTGGACAGAGGAAGGAGGACAAGGAGACCTGGTGGTGGAATGAGGAAGTACAGGAGAATATACAGAGGAAGAGGCTGGTGAAGAAGAAGTGGGAATGTCAAAGAGATGAAGAAAGTAGATATGAGTATAAGGAGATGAGGCGCATGGCAAAGAGAGAGGTGGCGAAGGCTAAGGATAAGGCATATGGAGAGTTTTATGAGAGATTGGACACTAAAGAGGGAGAAAAGGACCTGTACCGATTGGCTAGACAGAGGGACAGAGCTGGGAAAGATGTGCAGCAGGTAAGAGTGATAAAGGATAATGAGGGAAACGTACTCACAAGTGAGGAGAGTGTGTTGAGTAGATGGAAAGGGTACTTTGAAGGGATGATGAATGAAGAGAATGAGAGAGAGAGAAGGTTGGATGATGTGGGGATAGTGAATCAGGAAGTGAAACAGATTAGCAAGGAGGAAGTAAGGACAGCTATGAAGAGGATGAAGAATGGAAAGGCTGTTGGCCCAGATGACATACCAGTGGAAGCATGGAGGTGCTTAGGAGAAATGGCAGTGGAATTTTTAACCAGATTGTTTAAGGAAATTTTGGAAAGTCAGAGGATGCCTGAGGAGTGGAGAAAAAGTGTTTTGGTACCTATCTTTAAGAATAAGGGTGATGTGCAGAGCTGCAGTAACTACAGAGGGATAAAATTGATCAGTAACAGCTTGAAGTTATGGGAAATAGTAGTAGAAGCTAGGTTAAGAAGGGAGGTGATGATTAGTGATCAGCAGTATGGTTTCATGCCAGGAAAGAGCACTACAGATGCAATGTTTGCTCTGAGAGTGATGTTGGAGAAATACAGAGAAGGTCAGAAGGAGTTGCATTGTGTCTTTGTGGACTTAGAGAAAGCATATGACAGGGTGCCTAGGGAGGAGTTGTGGTATTGTATGAGGAAGTCGGGAGTGGCAGAGAAGTATGTAAGAGTGGTACAGAATATGTACAAGGGTAGTGTGACATTGGTGAGGACTGCAGTGGGAGTGACAGATACGTTTAAGGTGGAGGTGGGATTACATCAAGGATCAGCTCTGAGCCCTTTCTTATTTGCAGTGGTGATGGACAGGTTGACAGATGAGATCAGACAGGAGTCCCCTTGGACTGTGATGTTTGCAGATGACATTGTGATCTGTAGTGAGAGTAGGGGCCAGGTTGAGGAGACCCTGGAGTGGTGGAGATATGCTTTAGAGAGGAGAGGTATGAAGGTCAGCAGGGCTAAAACAGAATGCATGTGTGTAAATGAGAGGGAGGATAGAGGAATGGTGAGGATGCAGGGAGTAGATTTGGTAAAGGTGGATGCGTTTAAGTACTTGGGATCAACAGTTCAGAGTAATGGCGAGTGTGGAAGAGAGGTGAAGAAGAGAGTACAGGCAGAGTGGAATGGGTGGAGAAGAGTGTCAGGAATGATTTGTGACAGACAGGTACCAGTAAGAGTGAAAGGGAAGGTCTACAAGAGGGTAGTGAGACCAGCTATGTTATATGGGTTGGAGATGGTGGCATTGACAAAAAGGCAGGAGTCAGAGCTGGATGTGGCAGAGTTAAAGATGTTAAGATTTGTACTGGGTGTGACTAGGATGGACATGATTAGGAATCAGTATATTAGAGGGTCAGCTCAGGTTGGACAGTTTGGAGACAAAGGAAGAGAGGTGAGATTGCGTTGGTTTGGACATGTGCTGAGGAGAGATGCTGGGTATTTTGGGAAAAGGATGCTAAGGATGGAGCTACCAGGTAAGAGGAAAAGAGGAAGGCCTAAGATAAGGTTTATGGATGTGGTGAGAGAGGACATGCAGGCGGTTGGTGTGAAAGAGCATGATGCAGAGGACAGGAAGAAATGGAAACAGATGATCCACTGTGGCGACCCCTAACGGGAACAGCTGAAAGAGGATGATGATGACTGAAGAGTCACAAGACTAAGTTCCATTTTGCTCACATTTAAAGGAATATTCCGCATTTGCTTATGTAACATGTTCCAACTACCTTCCTCCCAGCACAAAACCATCAGTTTTGGGCTGATAACGATGGTTTGTATGACCTCAATAATTGTCAAGTGTTCCTATTAACTAGTGCAGAACAACAGCTAGTTATTTTGGTACTCTGAGCCATTCTCAGATCTAGTGCTCTCCTCAACTTCATGTCAAGGAGCTAAATAAATAAATAAAAGCTTTAATAAAATGTAGCAAACTGCTTGCTACAGCGTACAGCTTCCGCCACACATGAAGCACTGCAGCCGTGACCACAAATGCAGTACTGACATTCATTAATTTATGGATGTCGGTACTACATTATCATTTGCCAGTTGTACCCCCTAACAACTTGTGACCAGGTCAGCTACCCCCTTCACCCCAACCCTAGCTATACATCTGCACTAGTCCAGACCTGTGGATCGTTGTATACTGGAAGGACTAGTGAAATAGTATCTATCAGTACAACTTGGTTGGGCGCCGGGCTGGCAACTCGACACTGTAAAACTCCACTGCCAATCATGAGCGGACAGGTGATCCGCTGTGGTGACCCCTAACTGGGAAAAGCTGAAAGAAGAAGAAGAAGTACAACTTTGTATTGCCATATGCCTATTTACTGAACCATTGTAAGGGGGCCTGATCAGGTTGAAATGCCTACCTAATAAATAACATTTTAAGGAGAATAAAGTCCATTTCATTGCTAAACACACACTATTAATATCTTTTTTCAGTATTGCTTAATTTTGTCATGCTATAGCACACATGGTAAACCACACCTTGAATATCCTGTGACAACACTTCTTCCAGACCTATCTTGAATGCATCTGTATATGAGAGGTATATTTCTTAGCAAATGTAAAATTAGGAGTGTGAGTCTATGCTTGTATCCTGTGATAGGCTGGTGCCTTGTCCAGGATCAGTTTCTCTGCCTTCCACCCACTGAATGCTGGGATAGAATCCAGCTTCCTCAACAGTCTGAGTTGGAGAGAACGGAAAATGAAACAGTGAATGAATACATCAGTGCATACTATTGTATTCAACCACAGTTTGTCTCCCATGCTGTGTGTAATAGTCTGTCTTCAATACAAAGCTTTTAAAGTAGGTAATATCAGAATGAGTCTTAGGACACCAAGCTCCTTCTTTTTCATTAGATTGTAAAGGTGAAACTTGCAGGTAGATTTGATAAAAAAAAATCACAATATTAGCGGCTTCAGTACCTTTCCTGAATCCTGAATATGAACCAGTTAAGGAATTAACAGGGGTTCATAACTCACCAAACTTAAAAAAAATCTTGATAAAATACTAAGTAACTATGGGCATATTTAGGATACACAACCAAAAATAAGCTTTATAAGGTAATGCAATATGGAATCAGTAAACCTCTTTCAGTATTTTGTATTTTCAAACTAAATTAGAAATACTACCAGATACAAAAATGTGATTCCCTGAATAACAATCACTTTGTTTAGGTTGATACTTCTAACTCTAGAATGGCAGTTGTACTAAAGTAGATGTTATAAAATTCATGAAGAGAAACATAAACACAACTCCCAAATGGTAGGAAGAAGAAGAAGGAACATACCTATTGAGTATTAAAAGGGAGAGCAATTCAAGTACTCTGAATAAACAGCATACAGTAAACCAAGGTATGCAAATTAGAATATATTCTGACTAGGCAGATGGCTGAAAAAAACATTAGATATGTCAAGCCATATGCTTTGGAAGCATTAAAGAAGTGCGTGTGGTGTAAAAATTAACACAGGGCAAAAAGGTAGAGTAAAGGGCTAGAGGTGACGTGGACAAGTGAAAGTACTATATAATGACTTTAACTGTATCATACATGATCAATAAAGGGAGGAGAGTAACACCAATTATACAATAAAAGGGGATTACTATGCAAAATCGTTCATGTTGTTTGGATACAACAATCAGTGTAAACACTGTAAATCCAGTGTTAGCAGTGTAGCGTAAACATTGTAAATCCAGTGTTAGCAGTGTAGTGTAAACATTGTAAATCCAGTGTTAGCAGTATGAAGATGTCTGGCTTGCTGTAGGTGTTGAAAAGAAAACTTACAGCTAACCATGGACATCTTTCACCTTCTGAAAACCGAGAAAATAAATAACCTGCAATTGCCGGGTGTTTGTAAGTTTCTAAGCATCCTCACATAATAAGTAGGATGCTTATGGACTCCTTTGTCTTAGAAAAAAAATAAACAAACAATATGTCAAGGAAGTAACTCTATGTTATAGCATTTCACTGGCAGCTTTGGCGTGATAAACATCCACAGGAATGTGCTTTTCAGTTTCACATTAAATAGTTGATTACAGTCAGTCAGTATAGACAGGCACTAGATTTGTTCAGAAAATACACTGTGATGCAAAACTTGTTTATTCATTTGCTTTTCCCTTGGAAGAATGTTTGATTTTCTGGTAAATGGGTAAGGATTACAGTTAGTATGCTAGTTAGTAGAATTCAGTGTTTACTCCTCTTTAGAAAATGCAACTTAATAAAACAATCCGTTGTTCTAGTCACATGCCATGCCCTTGTAAATTTTTTATTTTAAATTGATGACAATTTACTATCAGTCAGCAATGTCAGCCATTAGATTTTCATGTTTCTCAGTATTCAAAAAACAAACCTCAACACAAAACATGTAGCTTAGTGTTTTTAAGTGATTTTAAAGTACTTTTTTAAATTATCTCTGATTTTGGCTATTTGTTCCATGCTATTGTTGGTTTTATCCAAAATTCTTGAATACTGAAGTTAAAAAGGAGCAGAACCCTACTTCTCAGCTGTCCATGTTTTCACAGAATGTCCAGATTTTTGCCTCATATTTTGGTCTTTTCCTCATAAAATATTTGTTTTCTGGCAAATCATTAAGGATTGAATTCACTAAATAAAGAAGGGCATTTGAGCTTCAGACTTTACATTTTCCAGAAAATGCTTTGTAACACAAAACCTTTTATTCTAGCAAAATTCTAAGTTTATAAGAGCAAAATTTAAAACATGTCCCTATTTTTGGGCCTTTGCCCCCCCCCCATTATTTTTGGATTTGTCCAGGTTTTTTGTGATAAGATGTTGCGAGGTATAAGCAGAACAGGAAAAGAAAACCTGGTAAATGGAAGGTGAAAACACTTTATAAAGGTTAAGATTTAGAAGTCCTTTCAAGGATAAAAATTCCTAACCAGAATAAAGTGTTTTCAACTGTAGTCTACAGGATACATTTTTTGTATGAATGTGTCTCTGAGTCCCCTGTGGAACTTGGAACTGTATTTTAAAGGAGATTTGGTTTTCTCAGGAGAATCAAAACTATTTTGGGAATTTACTTAAATGACATTGTTGCAAGGGGACAAGGGTGGGAAAGAAAGACCATGTCACCTTACAAAGTTAAATGAATAACTTAAGACACTTCTTTTGCTAAATACTGCCACTGCCTAATATTTGCTGTATAATGCTTAAATACAAATGGAAGAAAAGTGTAGAGCACTATTTATTTTATTGACTGCAAAATGGATAAGTACATAAGAAAATGCAAAAATAAATAAATACCTAAACTGCACAATTATCACACAAAAGTGATGCAATTTTATAATAGCAATAACCCAATGCTGAGTGTGGGTAATACTTGATTTACCTATGGTTGGCGTTCTTTGGTCACAGGAGTGACCCACACCAAATGTGGGTAAATCAAGCATTACCCACACTCAGCCAGTGAGTATAGCTAAATTAGATAAAGGAATAGGAAGGATATGATAGTCCAGAGAACAGAAGAGGAACAAAGCAGAGAATCAAAGCACAGAGGCAGACTGGTTAGGTTTTCTTATGCTTTCCAAATAGAAAGCATTACCTCTTATTTCCTATTCTTGTAGTCTCTGAAGAAAGAAGAAAACAGATATTTGCTGTATTGCTTAAGCCATTTCACAGAGCAGGGATGTAGTGCTAAAGGTTTTGGCCCCTATCTTGATCAAACTTTTGTGGACATCTAGTAACAGCTGGTCTGACTTCTAAGGGTCATGAGTCAGTATTTAATTCCACCCATGTGGGCCCTGCAGAGTTCCATAGTTAGGGGGCTTACGTACTAGAGCTTACCTGGTAGTGAAGGCCATACACTGTTGGAATTCCTTGCTGAAGTGTGATTCTCAAACAATCTGGAAATATATCACTGATTGATAAGTATATTTCTTGGTATTTTAGCCTTTCAGAGTTCTGCATTTTGTTAATTTTGCCTGACTGAATTATTTTATTCATTTTCTGGCATTGTTTTCTGTTTCTCATCTGCTCTGAAACTGCTTCCCTATTCCTGTGGTGGAGTTTATAAAACTGGTCTAATAGATTTTGTGTTAGCTGATTGCTTCAAGGCTTGCTGATTTAAAAATAGTTTCTGTTTGTAAATTCTTGCATACACTGTTGGAAACTCCTAGTGTTCTGGCTGAAGTGTGATTCTCAAACAATCTGGAAATATATCGCTGATTGATAAGTATATTTCTTGGCATTTTAACCTTTCAGAGTTCTGCATTGTGTTAATTTGATTTGGCCTAACTGAAGTATAGTTTCTCATCTGTCCTAAAACTGCTTTCCTCCTATTCCTATGGTGGAGGTTATAAAACTGGCCTAACAGCTTTTGTGTTATCTGATTGCTTCAAGGCTTGCTGATTTAGAAATAGTTTATGTTTGTAAATTCTTGCATACAGTGTTAGAAACTCCTGGTGTTCTGGCTGAACTGTGATTGTCAAAAAATCTGGAAATATATTGTTGATTGATACGTATATTTCTTGGCATTTTAACCTTTCAGAGTTCTGCATTGTCTTAATTTTGCCTGACTGAATTTTTTTTTGCCTGACTGAATTATTTTAAATATTTTCTGGCATTGTTTTCTGTCTCTCATCTGTCCTAAAACTGCTTTCCCCCTTATCCTATGGTGGACTTCATAAAACTGGTCTATCAGCTTTTGTGTTATCTGATTGTTTCAAGGCTTGCTGATTTAGAAATAGTTTCTGTTTGTAAATTCTTGCATACACTGTTGGAAACTCCTGGTGTTCTGGTTGAAGTGTGATTCTCGAACAATCTGGAAATATATCACTGACTGATAAGTATATTTCTTGGCATTTTAACCTTTCCAAGTTCTGCATTGTCTTAATTTTGCCTGACTGAATTATATTTTCACCTGAGTGAATTATTTTATATTTTTTCTGGCATTGTTTTCTGTTTCTCATCTGTCCTGAAACTGCTTCCCATCTATTCCTGTGGTGGAGTTTATAAAATTGGTCTAACGGCTTTTGTCTTATCTGATTGCTTCACAGCTTGCTGATTTAAAAATAGTTTCTGTTTGTAAATTCTTGTATACACTGTTGCTCCTGGTGTTCTGGCTGAAGTGTGATTCTCAAACAATCTGGAAATATATCATTGATTGATAAGTATATTTCTTTGCATTTTACCCTTTCAGAGTTCTGCATTGTCTTAATTTTGCCTGAATGAATTATTTTTTTTTGTCTGACAGATTATTTTATATATTTTCTGGCATTGTTTTCTGTTTCTCATCTATCCTGAAACTGTTTTTTTCCCATCCCTCCCACCCTATTCTTGTGGTGTTGTTGTAGCTGGTGGCTTTGCAGTTGCCCAGCCCTACTGTAAATTTGATCTGGGACACCTGTCCCAGTCTGGTGTTCACTCTACTTAATATAGAGAGAACATTTGAGAAGGCCAACCCACTTAGGTTCTTAACCTTGAATTTTTCTTCTGCTCTTCCTTCCTCTCTCCTTGCACTTTACTAAAAAAATAAATTGTACTTTATTTTGCTTTTGCCTCTTCTTAAAAGTATTTAATTGTATTTATTCTGCTGCATTTATTACTGCTTGGTACTAGCCTGATTAAATTGTAACTGTTATTCTAAGCCTTTTGGTTTAACCACTTGGGCTTCAGACCAGTTGTTTTACATTAAGAAGGTTTGTGGTCTGCACTGTTGTGGAAGGACAGGTAGCTTACATCCTTCTAAGTTGGGAATTGCTGATTTAAGGCTCCTTGTCTGTTATTTTAAAAGAGTATTAGTTCTGGTTTAAGCACTTAGGCTTCAGGCCAGTTATTTTACATTAAGAAGGTTTGTGGTCTGCACTCTTGTGGGAGGAGAGGCAAGATTCTGCCCTTTTGAGCTGTGAATTTCTGGTTAAAGGCTTATTGTGCCTGCTTATTTAAACTATTTCTTTCTGAAATTGGTGCGCCTTGTTTGCTGTAGCATAGACTAGATTCAGGCACGCTGAATCTAACTTTGTTTGTATAACTTGAGCACTTATCCAGGCCATCTTTTTTGGAGAAGGTTCCCCTGCACCCTAGTGGCTGGAGTGCGCAGTTAGAACTTGTCTGATTGAAGACTGCTGGAACAGGGCTCAGTTTTGAGCTTTTTTACTGGTTATTTGGGTAATTTGTTTAAATCAGTTTGTTCGTTTTCTATTGTTGTATAAAAAATTGCACTTTATTCATCTGCTTTTACTGTATTTGTGTTTCTTCCTACTTTATTACTTTAGTTTGCTTTTGCTGCTTGTTTTTAAAAGTACTTAATTGCATTTGTGCTGCATTTATTACTGCTTGTTAGTAGCCTGATTAAATTGTAACTGTTATTCTAAGCCTTTGGTTGAAGCACTTGGGCTTCAGACCAGTTGTTTTACATAAAGAAGGTTTGGGGTCTGCACTGTTGTGGGAGGACAGGTAGCTTACATCCTTCTAAGTTGGGAGTTGCTGATTGAAGGCTTAGTGTCTGTTATTCTAAATATGTATTAGTTCTGGTTTAAGCACTTGGGCTTCGGGCAAGTTAATTTACATTAAGAAGGTGTGGTCTGCACTCGTGGGAGGAGAGGGTAGATTCGGCCCTTCTGAGCTTGGAGTTTCTGGTTAAAGGTTTATTGTGTCTGCTTATTTGAACTGTTTCTTTCTGAAATTGGTATGCCTTGTTTGCTGTAGCATAGACTAAATTCAGACCTGCTGAATCTAGCTTTGTTTGTATAACTAGAGCACTAATCCAGACTATCTTTTTCTGAAGAAGGTTCCCCTGCTCCCTAGTGGCAGGAGTGTACAATTAGAACTTGTCTGATCGAAGACTGCTGGAACGGGGCTCAGTTTTAAGCTTTTTATTGGTTAATTGGTTAATTTGTTTAAATCAGTTTACTACTGTTATATTAAAAAAATAAATAAACTTTATGCATCGTCTCTTAGTTAGGGTTAAACTATTCCCGGCGCCATAAAGTCGGTTCTACAAATTTTCCCTTAGAACTAGCCAGTTTTTTAGTTTCAGCAGTCAAATCTGTTTCTTTGAGGTCAGCACTTGTTCAGAACGCGTTGTAAGCACTAAATAAGCTACAAATTACTAAAGCACTCAACTTTCCTCACTTGTCTAGAGGAAAACAAGTTTTAGTACTTAATAAATAAGCACCTATCCAGGCATGTCTAAGGGTCAGTTCCCGGCATTTTCTCCTGTCTACCTGATGAATCTGGGCATCTTGGGGCAATGCAGCAATTGCCTCATGTACACAGACAACCCTCTCCTCCTACCACCCAACACTACAACCTGTGAGAGGTGCACTTATACAGCCAAACTAGAAGCAAACCTTTACCCAAGGCTGGATTAGACAGTCAAGAGGAGAAGGTAAACACTTGCACCACACCACACTCATCACATAGTCCCTCAAAACCTACACCACCAAAACCACACATAGAAACACAAAACACACACCTACATTCACGGAGGCTCTCAATAAAAATCTGCTCAAACAACAGAGCCCTCCAAAGCAGAAACGTAAGCAACCTCCACCCCCCCCCCCAACACAACCCAAATGACACATAGCCCACAAACTCAGTGTGCCACTGAACCACAGCCCATAAGGCATAACAACATACCCAACACTCTAGTTCATAGGTTCATAGGTGTGTACCAGGCTAATGGCCCTGGACCCTTTACAAGCCTAGCCCATAGGATTACCCTGGCATCATGCTACCCGTTAAACATTTCCTGAACTAAATGATGTCATGTCCTATGAATGTCTGAATCTGTAGTGTTCCGATATCAGCAGGACTGCTAGTAAGACAGTGGGCACTTCTCATAAGCAGGACTAAAGTCAGTTACTGCAGTACCACCCTCCTCCCGCTTTTGGGACTACAATCCACAATACAGTTTACATGCAAATTAGAGCAGAAAAAGTCTCCCAGTTAGAATGTACTGATAAAAAAAAAAACAAAAAAAAACATGGTTCTCAATTTATGGTCAGTTATAAAAGGTATCATTCTTATAAGCAGTCTCATGTAAACACAAGGCTAAAACTAATACAATTAAAAATATAAAACCTAATTGCACTTAGGCAAGCATGATTTGGAAATGGCTTTCATTATAACAGTTAAAAAGTATTTCCATAAATTTAAAATAAAAGCATTGATTTTCAGTAATGTTTTCTCTCTGTGTTTCTGCAAAACGCTTCTTATTCTTTTCAAAAGAGGCTGCTGTTAGAAAGCTCTGCTGCATTTTTTGGAATTCCAGCCTGAATCGCAGACTCAATACCACAATGATCCTGCCCACAGAAGATTTTGAAGTAGCCATTATCACCCCAGTCTGTATTCTATGAGTTAGCAGCCAACCAGTAAGGAGTGTTGTTTTCTATGCCCCAGCCCAAGATCTTAATAGAATGACCCCCGACTGCTTCTCCAGTGTGATGCTGGTACACACCTGATTTACACAGCAGGAAGTCCTCATACACAGTGAAGGCCCCCTCCATGGGTCCATTCTTATAAATTTCTCCCATTATGCTTTCATGAGAGGAAGGGACACTCTAGGCAGATCCACTGTAAACCTTGCCCTTTTCATATGAAAGAGTATAACCAGCATCACACTTTTTCACATAAGGTGGCATGTCACCTCATTCTCAAGAAGATGGTGGCCGTGAGCCATTCATGTGATGTTCACAGGGAGGAATAGTATATGGCCTGCAACCTATGCCAGAAACATACAGCCCCCCCGACACCAAGCCACTTTCAGTCCAGTACTGCCACGCTCCCGATGGATAGCCACCATTGCATACCATTCCACATTCAAAGCCGCAGCATGAAAGCAGATCTTCAGCAGATACCTCCACATTTTGCTTTCCCCAGAGTGGATGCAGACACAGTCAGACAAGATCGCTGATCCCAGATCTCTCGGATTGTTGGACAATTGGGCCACTGAGTTCATGAATCAAAGTTATCAGGAAGCTTCACTTTTCCAGAATAGGAAGTCTTTAAAGGCAATTTTGGACCATGCAGAATTGTACCACACAGACGCTTCAAATAACTCTGATCCACATTGTAAAAGTTTTGTCCAGCCTTCCATGTAGTATTTAATTTGTTAATGTGGTTGATTATATCTGGTGACCAGGTAGAGGAAGATGACAAACTTCGAGAGTTGGCAAAACCCAAGAGGAGACAAACTGTAACTAATGAATGCCACATGATGGATGCTGGCCCAATTTAAATGCAAAATGAAAACCGCAGCTGATCGTCACGACCTTGTCTGTATTCCTCCTAAGCCTGTCATAGGTGACTCTATAGTCAGGCACACTGATGTTCCACTCACCAGGCTAGACAAGGAGAAAGTTACTGTCAGCTGCCTGTCGGGTGCCAGGATCCACCACATAACACACTCACTCAGGTCACTCCACAACAAGTACAAATATGACTCTGTCATTGTCCACGTTGGTGTGGAATGACCTGAGATGTACCTCCCTGGACTGCATGAAAAGAGACACGGAGGAGCTCTGCGATCTTGTAGCCCAGGCAGGTATGACCCTAGCCCTGAGTAGCATCCTGCCATCACCAAGAATGATACCACAGTACAAGGACAAAATGATTGATTTCAACAATTGGCTAAGCTTCTGGTGTCATTCTAAGGGGATCCAGTATCTGTCTGCCTGGGATGACATGATTGACAGACCACGATGCTTTGTCAGAGATGGCCTGCACCTGTCACCCTTGGGATTCCGGATACTGGCTAAGGCTCTTGCCACCCCTATAGTGCCTTTTTTTAGGCAAGGTTCAAATGACAAATTCACCACTGTAACAGGTACAAGCAAGCAAAATCTGAATGTAATGCTACTTAATGCTAGAAGTCTAAACCTCAAAATGCATTCACTTGAGGCACTCCTTAAAATGGAGAATATCAACATCTGTGCAGTGACAGAGACCTAGTTCAAGGCTCCAGAGAGCACCCCTGCATTACCAGGCTATAATTCAAACCACACCTTTTGTCCACCTAACCTGGACCAAAACACTAAAGGCAGAGGCATGTCCATATTCATTAAGGATATCCACAACTCCAGGCTAGTTGCTCAGCATAATGCATCCAAGATTATCCAAGTGCAACTAACTCTGGGCAAGACCACAATACAAATTGTAACTTGCTACAGATCCCCCACCATGCCCCAGGATTCTGACTCCTCATTTCTTGATACACTGGAAAATATTAGGGTACAACCCAGCACCCTAATAATGGGCAATTTCAACTACCCCACCATTAACTAGGAAAACTACTCATGTACCAACTCTTTTGCTCAACGTTTTCTGGAATTCATAAATTCCAACATCTTGGATCAAGTTATCCACACCCTCAGCAGGGGCAGCAATATCCTAGACCTGGTCATTACCAACATGGGCGACCAGTGTTTCACACCAGAGGTCAATTCCTGGTTGGTCAGATCCGACCACAAGCTAATCACCCTAGACATCCACATCCCGCCCCCACCCCCCATTACGGAAACCACCGTAAAAAATTTCTCCAAAGCCAACTTCACGGTTCTCAAGACAGAAGTGGCAAACTTCATGACATCCATGCAGATGGACAATAGTGGTACGACTGCTTAACCCTACACAAATGCACTTTATAAGCACTTACACAAGTGCATGGATCGTGCTATCCCTAACCGAACCAAGATGCTATCCTCCAAAAAAAGGAAGCCAATCTGGTGGTCCCCTGCCATAAACAAACTCTACAACAGAAGAAAGAAACAGTTGCAAAAAAGAGTAAAATCCCATGATTGGAGGAACTCCCTGGTCAGCCTCAGTAAGAAGCTGAGACCCCTCATAAAATCCTCCAAAGCTAGTTACGAAAACAAAATTGCCACTGATTCTAAAGACAACCACAAAGCATTCTATAGCTATGTCAAGAATCTCAATGGCAACACTCAGATCTGCTCTGAGTTACAGCACAATGACACAAAATATACAGAACCACCTAATATTGCCAACATCCTGGCAGAGAGGTTCACTGCTAACTTTATCCCCTCTCACCCTCTAAAGGGCCCATCTCTATACCGGAAGAATGCAAAGTTCCTGTAATCATGGCTGCACAGGTAAAAACCACACTCTCCAAAGCCAAGAACACAGCATCCATGGGACCTGACAACATCCCAGCCTGTGTTCTACACGAACTACAGAATGAACTGGTACCCTACCTAAGCACCATGTTCAATCATAGCCTCACCTCAGGCTTTGTGCCCACTGAATGGCACACAGCAACTGTTATCCCACTCCACAAAGGGGGAGCCACCACGGACCTTGGGAACTACTGCCCCATTAGCCTAACAAGCCAGGTCTGCAAGGTCATGGAATATATCATCATGGAACTTATAAACAAAGACATTGGTAATCTCCAAACTCTGGAACCCACCCAGTTCAGGTTTGTAAAAGGCAGATCATGTCTCCTAAAGCTGATAGACTTATTTGAAGCAGTCAACAAAGCTGTAGATGAGGGTAAGGTGGTTCACACAGCCTATCTAGATCTCGCCAAGGCTTTTGACACCATCCCCCACTCTGGAATTATAGATAAACTCACTAAACTAGGTATAAACCCCTATGTCACAAGATGGGTTGCCAACTGGCTCACTGACAGAACCCACACTGTGAAAGTAGCAGACTCCAAATCCGACTTCAGACCAGTGACAAGTGGAGTACCACAGGGTTCAGTCCTGGGTCCTCTCCTGTTTGGTATCTACTTTTCTGAAGTACAGGCTAACACAGAAGGTCTTTGGCTAACGAAGTTCGTAGATGACTGCAAACTACGAGACATAACTGAAACACCTAATGATGTGGACATCCTACAAAAGGGCCTCACTGAGACAGATGCCTGGTGTCAAAGCCATGGTCTCAAGCTCAATGCCAAAAAGTGCATTGTCATCCCCTTTGGTAAAAAACTCTGTACCCATGAGCTACCACATAGGTGGTAGTCTACTTAACACCGAAAGTGTCAAGTGTGATAAGAGACATTGAGACACAGGTGGACAGTAGTCTCTCCTTTGATAATCACACCGCCACAGTAGTCAGGAAATCCTTCTACATGGCACACCTCATCACAAAAGGTTTCTCAGCCAGGAAAAAATAGGTAATTGTTCCCCTGTACTCATCACTCATTAGACCCATTATAGAGTGCAACGCCCCTTTTGATATGTACCTCACAAGACATCTACAACAACTAGAAAGGCCACAGAAATACCTCACAAAGAGGATTACTGTCCTCAAACAGATGCCCTACGCAGACTGCCTCAAAAAACTCCAGCTTTACTCCATTGCATATCGTCTACTCAGAGGCAATCTCAGAGGCAATCTCTGCCTAACATACAAAGCTATGTCAAACCCAGAGCTGTTGGACATGCTCCACTTAAAGGAATCCCAATCCCTCCGAGCTACATGCTCTAGGGACCTAAACCTTGTCACCACAATAAACAGAACATACTGGAGGGATAGATTCATGTCCCAGAAACTTCCCATACTCTGGAACAAACTACCTATCTATTGCAAAAACAAAGCAACTGAAGCACAAAGGGACTGGAAGAGTTGAAAAAATAAAATAAAAGTTTAATGAAGCTCTTTTCGTCGAGTACACTGACTCGACTTCTTCAGATAACCAATTTTTCTTAAGCCTGTGCTTAAGAACTCTACGAACAAACATGTGACAAAAAACATTTACATATTAAATACAATAACTGACAAGTCATTAACCATTTAAAATTAACTTTTCAAAGACAAAAGTAATCCTGCAGTTCCCTAGTGCAAAACCAAGTATACTCTAAAACATTTGGTTATAGCTCATATTAACCAAAAGCATATGCTTTAAAACATTTAATTACATTACTTCAAATAAAGTGCTAAATTCTTTTAAAAAGCATAGGCAGTCATGCAGTGCCCTAGTGCAAAGCCAAATACACTCTAATACATTTGATTGTAGCTCATATTAAACAAAAATATATATACCTTCAAACATTTAATTGCATTACTACAAGTAAAGTGCTAAAAACTAATAAAATCATGATGAAATATTATTATTATAAAACACTAAGCAACCATTATGGAAATATGTTTTATACTGACCAATTCTCTTTGGGGCTTAAGATTATCTAGTCAAACTTTTTAACTTTAAATAAGGTAAAATAGAACAGATCTCATGATGGGCATCAACTCGGAGTTGCCAGAGTAGTTCTAACTGTTCCAACAGTAATGAAGTAAGTCCACCTCTTATATCTTGGGTGATTTGATCAATTATTCTAAATTTAAATCTATGTGTCGGAAAGTTTTCAATGTGCCTAGCCAATGCGTTTTCTGTTTTATTTTTCCTTATACTATAAAGGTGTTCATATATTCTTTCTTTAAACTTTCTGTCCATTTTTCCAATATAAAAAACTGGACAGAGGTCACAATGGGCTAGGTACACCACCGTTTTTGTGTTACAATGAAACCTCTTTTTGATATAATATGTAATATTTCTGATGGTAAATTTCTGCCCTGTTGCTATGTGTCCACAATAATTACATGATTCACACTTGAACATCCCTGGAGTTCTAGTAAAACTTAATTTGGATGGCTCCTTTAAGTTTTTTAAGTTACTACCTCTTCTAAATACAAAAGTTGTTTTTTCACCTATTTTGTTAATAATACATTTGTCATTTAATAGTAAATTCCAATTTTTAAGGATGATTTTTTTTTTAACGTCAAAGGCCTCAAAATTGTATGTGAAAATGAAACTTACTCTACAGTTATTACCTAGTTCATTACATGAAGTTCTTCTATCAACATTATTCATTAGTGGAATATCACTTGTAAGATTTTCTTCCATCTATGTCATAGAGTACGTATCTCTAACCTTAAAATAGGTTTGCATACACCTACTGACCTTTTATTGCTAACTTCTGTAGTCAATTCACAGATTAGTGGCTCAGGGTACCCTCTCCATAAGAACATCTGCATAAGACATTCACATTCTTTTAAAAAGTCACTGTCTGTAGTGACCATCCTAGCCACCTGAACTAATTGGCCTTTGATGACTGACCTGTTTTGAGTGAACAGGTGGGAACTGGTAAAATGTAAAAATGAATTGGAATAAGTTTGTTTACGGTAAATAGTTGTCATGTAACAATCAGAAATAATATATTTCCTCAACAGTACATCCAAATAAGTTATGGTGTCTTGGCCAAAGTTAAATGTAAATTTCAAAAAGTCACAGCTATTGTTAAATTCTTCTAACAACATCCTAGCTATATCTTCATTGCCCTTCAGGATGATAAAAATATCGTCCAGGAACCGTGTATAATAATGGATGTATATCATTATGTTGGCATTGTTAAATATGGACTGATGTTCCCAATGGGCCATCACCATGTTGGCAAAACTGGCCCCACATGGTGAGCCCATTGCTACGCCTATTTTTTGTAAATAGATATCTTGACCAAAGAGTATGTAATTGTTGATGACAGTGAAGAGTTCTTCCATTACTCTGTCTGTAGGGGGAGCTTCATATTTCTGCATCATGGATAATACTGATTGAATTCCTGCCTCGTGTGGAATAGAGCTGTAAAGGTCACACACATCTACAGTTAGAAAGATGTATTCTCTTTGAAATGTTAATTGATCAATGTCTGCCAAAAATGACAAAGAATCACGGCTGTTTCTCCTTTGCAACGAACTTTTTCAGAATGGAATCAACCAGTTTAGCACTAGCATAAGTAATAGACTGACGTGCATCTACTAGTGCTCGCATTGGTGGATCATCTATGTTTTTGTGAATTTTTGGCACTCCAAAAATTCTTGGAGTTTTAGGATATGACATGGTTAAATAATTTAAAGTTTTAATATCTATTAGTGCCTCAATGAACATATTGTTAAAATACGTGTTCATTTTATGGTACGCTGAGTGTAATTCATTGATACTAACTTTTGTATAAGTTTCATTACTCAATACACAATTCATTTTATCTGTGTAGTCAGTATTATTCATAAGTATCAGCCCCCCTGTATGTCCCCAGAAGGTGACATTATATTGAGCAACTCCCTCAATCAGATTTTTCTTTTACATTCATGTGTAATAAGAGCAGTAAGAATTAATATTTACTTTTAGAATCTCTAATTAAAGTAAGCCGTGGTGGTGAAGCAGAAGCATTGTCGACTCACAGCAAGAGGTTCTCCCGTTCGCTTCTCGGCTGGAGTGCCTTCTGTGTGGAGTCTGCATGTCCTCCCCGCAGTCAAGTGGTTGAAAGACATGCGTGAATGAGCTTGCCTTCATTGAAGGTTGGGCATCGGGTTGGCACCTCGGCACCATAAAAATCTACTGCCAATCATTAGCAGACTGGAGTTCCGCTGTGGTGACCCCTAACCGGGAAAAGCCGAAAGAAGAAGAAGAAGAATCTCTAATTAAAGTGCCAGTTTATTACAAATAATTGGAATGTCATGTCACCAATTACATGGGAAAATTTTAGCAATCTTGCTATCAAATATATCTCATCTCACAAATTAATTTATTCAAAAACAAAAAACAAACGCTATTACCAAAATATTGGGGTTACTTACTAGATATAATTCTTGACAAATAAAATTTGCCTACAAATTGTCATGAAAAGCTAACCTTTAAATAAGAAATGAATGTAGTATAACCAGTCTTTCTTGCATCTTCTCCCTTCTCTTAGTATATGTGTAACTAGATATTTTCCCTAAACATACAAATAAATGGTTAAATTTCTATTTTTACTTTCTATATAGACAATCCCCTTTTCACTATCCCTTATGAGACCAAATAAACATAAGAATTCTCATACTTTACTTGACGATGTAGTGACTTCTTGTGTATATATTGTGTGTGTATATATGTATAATTTTCTCGGAACAAGATTGTTGTTTGTTTTCTTTAGATAGGTATTTGTATTGTTTATTTGTGTTTTTGAGTTACTGTATTGTTGTTATTATTTGAAAAAAGAAAATTGAAATAAAGAGATTTCTGGAAAAAAAAAAGTGCCAGTAGCCATTTTCCAGTGATTCTCATGTTTGTGTATTTGTCCTCTGTTGCTTAAATATGATATGGCCTTTCCTTCATTTGCAGAAAGTGCCTCCACATTATTACTTTAAGTCTACTAATTAGCTGTAGGGACTACTCCTCCCATTTCATTCCCCTTTTCACCTAATATTATCATTTTCCTGAAATTCTGTGTTTAGCTGTTCACTTAGCTGTGCCTAACATTACATAGTTAAAAGACCTGTAAATTATCTGACAATGTAGAGGTTTACTAATACAGTAAGAAGAAAAGAAGGAAGGGCTAGAAATCTGGAAAAGCCATAAATAACAGGGGAGACCCCAAGTCAAGGACAATTTGTAAATATTGCTCTTATAAACTTAGAAAGTTGCTAGAAAAACAGGTTTTGCATTACCATGCATTTTCTGAAGGATATGGCTGTCATTATTTAGTGACTTCAGTCCTCAATGATTTGCCAGAAAACCACAAATTTTGTGAGGAACAGACATAAATAACAAGGCAAAAATTTGGACATTCTGCAAAAATCTGGACAGTTGAGAAGCATGTATGCCCAGTATGATGTATCTCCCTGAATTCTAAATAAAATACCATAAGAGTCATGAAAACCCAATATGAGATGCAATGAAGATGTTTAACACAGAAATGCCAGTGAAGGATAGAAACTGTTAGGACTAATTTATTTATCATGTGACATTTCTGAGATCATTTTGGAGAAGAATACACTCTGGTGCAAGAGATGCTGTGTTTAAGGTGTGTGAAGAACGCATTGCTGTGCAACAGGTACTAACCTGTGTGAGTAACAACGTTTCTTATCATTCTCTTTACAACTGCACAAAATTACTATTTTAGGACACACTAAACACTTGCATGTTATTAATGTTTCATTTGTACTGTATATCTCTCATTTTGTACTAAAATGTTATTTATGAACTTATGTTACTATCTGTAGATCTGAATCTCATTTATACTTAGTAATATTCACACGCTATAGTGTACCTATAAATTCCCACATTACTGCACTGTGTAGTGCCTATCGAAACCTTGAGATTTGATACTGCAAGTCTTGAAACTATAAGAACTTAACTATGATTCATATGAAATAAAAATGAACTGTAAATGTGTTTTTCGTGGCAGAGGTAAAGTCCTCCCTATACTTTCCTAATATGGACGGTACATTCCCACACCCTGAGTTCTCATATATACTAACTCAGAGATTGCTGCACTTCAGGGAAGATGGAATTTTATGAGATAGTACTATATATTTCTTCTAATCCTACTTAAATGTTTGTAATTCCAAGTTCAGTTACCCTTCTCAGATTTACAAGGGGAACTCCTACTGCCTTGGGTCATATCCTGAAATGTTTTCTTAGATCTAAGTGTATTCATCCAAGTGACACAGAGGCAAACAGATAACTTATTTTCCTGTTTCTGTTAATGACATGTAACAGCAGCTGAAATGTTTCTTACTTTTAATGTCTGCATACGATTGATTGTGACCTGTACAGGCTGACTCTGATCCACAGGAGAACATATACATGCACTAACAGCCTTCTCCTGATTTTTCAGGTTATTGTCGATTTTGTCTAAGCCAGACAGCAGCTGCCAGCACTGTAGTCCATGTTCATCTGTAAAAAAAAAATAGAAATCATTGAGACAGTCTTAGCTGACAGTTTGTCATGTAGTGCCAGAATTTATAATCCATGAGAAAGCAGCTTTTGTGACAAACTTTTATTCTCATAATTTGTATAAAATGCTTGAAATGTACTAGTTTTTAAACAGTTTCTGCAAAATAATGTCATTGAATAATAGCAACATACCATGGTGGGATATTGTTATATTTGCCCATGGCTGAGGAAGTCTGTATTCTGGTCACTCAGGCTGTGTGATCTCATGACCAGATAATGCCATCCCCAGCATCGACAAAATATAAACTGGGCACATTCTGCCATGGTGTAGTGCTATATTAATCTTGCTTCCTTGAACATCATGTGTTTCCTTTCATAAATATATGTTGTCAGAAAAGGTTGACGTTTAACATACTCAGATAGCTCAAAACCATGAACAAATGCAAGGATAGCAGCAAAAAAAAAAAGAGCCTTGAAGCTGATTACTAAATTGTTGTGAACCACTGACCTACTTGGTAAGAAACTTATGTTACCTTAATTTCCTTCCTGCATCATCTAGACCTGATATTCTTTGTAATTACTGGCAGCACATGTGAACCCTTCTGTAGGCTAGAATGCCCTTCTAGATTCTGATCATGTGTATTACTGGGGTTAATTACACGACTCCGTCAATGCTCTCTTTAATACACATTTTTGTCTTGCTCATTCATTCTCGTCTGCCTCCCACACTGTGTTAGTTCACTAAATGCTGTCACTCACTGGTCATGACACTTTGTGCCAGGGCATCTTATTCAGCCTTCTCGTTCCCCCAACTGTACTTCCCAGACACTTGAAGCCATAAACCTGTTCCCATATTTCCCATTGTCCCTTCCTCCTCAGTTTTCAACTTCTTCTTCTGACCCCCCCCCCCCGTTTGCTGCCATAACAACTGTCTTGTTTGTACTCAGTTTCATCCCATGTGGCTTCAATCCCCTATTATCTGTTGAAGTTCCTGTTCAGAGTCTGCTCGCAGTGCCACATATCTGATTTCATCAGCTTTCTTAATTTGTCTCCACTGACGTGATTGCTGACATAGCCCATCACCACAATGAACAGGAGTGCGCTCAGAGATGAACCCCGATACATTCCTAATGGAAAACCCCTCTCTGAGTGGTACACTGTTCCTACTTCCGTCATTGCATCCTTGTCTGACACATAGCCTGTACTAATTCCATAAATGCTTCCAGTACTTTGAACTATTGCAGGTCTTCCAAAATCAGCTTTCTTGTAGCCTTCTCATATGTTTTCTTCAAGTCTAGGAAAGCCCAGTAGAACTCTTTCCTCCTCTCCTGCTTCTTCTCTCTATCTGTCTCTCTGCACTCACTGGGTTGGTTGTACTGCAATCTCATTTGACTATGAACTCTTCATCTTCCATATTACGTTCTACTCCTCTGCATATTCATTATCAGTAACCAGTTTCATCCCTTTTATATAGTGTGACAGGAGTCTGACCCTCCCACAGTTCTGAGTATGTCCTTTGCTGCAGTACACTGGCACTAGAATGCTTATCCTTCCATCATTTGGGATGTGCTTTTCTCTCCACACTTTGACGAGTACCCTCAGGAGCTGCTGTGACTTTGTCCTTTGCTGCAGTACACTGGCACTAGAATGCTTATCCTTCCATCATTTGGGATGTGCTTTTCTCTCCACACTTTGACGAGTACCCTCAGGAGCTGCTGTGACTTTCTCCGAGCCTGCAGGTTCCCTTGATTTTGTTTTCCTTAGTGCACTTTGTACTTCTTCCAGGATGCGTTTTCTTTCTTCTTCTTCCATCACAGGGTGCTCATTTGGTAAAACAACTTCTTTGGGTTTTTCTTCATTCAGAAGCTTCTTGAATTACTCCGTTAATCTACCACCGATGTCTTCTGGACTGGTGAGCTGATTGTTGTTGGTGTTCTTTATGAATGATGTCTGCTGACTATCTACTTTATCTGTCTGTTGTTGCCTTGAAACCTGACAGAGCTTTTTTGTGCAGCCTGCTGAGCCATTTTCCAGAAGCTGCTACAGTTTCTGTGATGTCTTGTCCTTGCCATTGAAGCTGCTCTGTTAGCCTCTTTGTTTTCCAACCAGTATCCTTTATTCTATTCTGCTTCTTCCTAAACTCCTTTCTTTTGATAACTTCTGGACCTCTGCATACCACAACCAGCTTTCCTTATGACCACA